>NC_057808.1:389771470-389772540 GCF_018294505.1 Triticum aestivum | reverse complement strand
AAAAAATACTCTACACAAACATTTGAAAACATGTTGACCAAGCATTTGAAAAATGTTAAATGTGTATAGAGGAAATGTTTATCATGTATACGAAAAATGTAAACAGAAAAAGTAAATCTGTATGAAACAATTTGATCATGTATTTAAAAAATGTTAATCAAGCATTTGAAAAAAAGTTGATCAAGTGTTTTAAAAATGTTAATCAAGCACTTGGAAAATGTTAAATGTGTATCGAGAAAAAGTTGACCAAGTATTAAAAATTGATTAAACAATTGACCACGTATATAAAAATGTTAATCAAGCATTTGAAACAATGTTAATCAAGCATTTGAAAAAATGTTAATCCAGCATTTGACAAAATGTTAAACAAGTATTTGAAAAATACTAAATGTGTATAGATAAAATGTTGACTATGTATAAAAATGATGGAAAATTTTGATCAGGTATATAAAAATGTTATCAAGCATTTGAAAAAAATATTAAACAAGTATTCCAAAAAAGTTAATCAAACATTTGAAAAAACTAAATGTGTTTAGAAAAATGTTGACCATGTGTTAAAAAATGTTAATATCACATTTAAAAAATGTTGATAAAGAATTTGAAAATGTGAATTGTGCATATAAAACATGTCAACCATGTATTAGAAAATTTTAATCTTGTATTTGAAAAGTTTAAAAGTGTGTATAGAAAAGTTCTTGACCATGAATTTCAAAAATATTAACATTGTATACAAATAATGTTAATCAAGCATTGATTTTTTTTAATATGTACAGAAAAAATGTTGAACATGTATTAAAAAATGGTAAACTCGTATTCAAAAAATATTAAACATGTATTTGAAAAATGTTGTTGACATATACAAAAAATGTAGAATGAAAATCAAAAGAAACAAAGAAAGACCAAAGAAAAAGAAAATGAAAAGAAAAAATTGAAAAAATGAACACAAAAAGAATGAAAAAAAATAGTGAAACCCGATCAAGAAACATAGGAGAAACAAAAAAGTTGGAAACTAAGAAAAAACAAAGAATTGAAGAAAAGAAAGGAAAATGAGAAACAAAAGAAAAACAAAT
>NC_057808.1:389768910-389771153 GCF_018294505.1 Triticum aestivum | reverse complement strand
AACCAAGAAAAAAAAGAAACAAAGAAACCGAATAAACCGGGATAGAAACTAAGAAAACCATACAAAAAAAGAAAAAAAAGGGAACAAAACAAAATTCCATGAAAACCGTGTCAGAGACAAGGAAAACCAGTAAAAATTTGAAGTTATAACGAAGTAAAAAAGAAAAGGCAAAGAAAACCGGTGAAACAACAAAAAGAACTGAAGGAAAAACAAAAGAAAACGAAAAAATGAAGAAAAAAAATGAAGAAAATCGATAGAGAGCAAAGTGATCGATCCTACGCTAATAGGCCGGACCATATGCTCACAACCTTCAGCAAGAGCACCTTCCGTCTCACTGTACGGCAGATATAGCTCTCGCGGCCAAGAGGAGAAGGCGCAGGAGGCCGGGGATGCGAATGCGGGGGAGGATGGGATGGAACAAGGACTATAAATGGGCCGAATACCAACACAGTTAACCACAACGGGCCAAAAAAGCTATGAGAATAGCTGCCCTTTAGGACAGGCAGCCCATCTCGCGAGAAAATCGTCGGGAAGGAAGATCTAACGTCCAGGAGCGTTCAAAACATGAAATCGAACAGCCAAAAAATTTAAAGGCATGAGAGGGCACATTTTAAGCTCAGTTTTACCGTCCTAAATGTAGCTCACTTGATATAGAAGTCACTGAAAAATTATAGTTCACGAATAAGTGATGCCCGGATCTCATTTATTTCCATGAAGCCATCATATTGACTACTGCCTACTCTATATGAAGTTTTCCACAACCAGAAAAAACACGGCTCAATGCTTAATAAAGAAAATTTAGGATGTTCAAGGGTGAACAAAGACACTCGACACACCACCAGTGCACAAGTATACGCGTGCTAATGCACTTCCAAACGGTACCCCTTCCAAACTGGATCCAGCTGCGACTAATTCGGGAAACAAAGTAATATTGACCAAGCAAGAAGAAAGTTTAGCACAACAGTACAATAACACTGGCTACACGTACTGTAGAACTTAGTTATTACAGATCCTCAAAAAAAAGAACTTAGTTATTACAGCTAATGAAAAAAAACATTAACCATTATCTTGAGAGAAATTCCAGATGCAGAGTCCTATGCATACCGCTACACGAGTTGAACAGTTGGATTACCAAGAATGGTTGCGTTGCCCACAATCTAGTTAAAAACAAGCAAATGTGGTCACTTCCCACTTGCTGAAAATGAGGCTTTGGGGTCAATTCCATGGTCATTCTTAAGATGCCTCAACAGGTGAAGTTCCAAATTGTTTTTTCTAGAGTAAAGGTATTGGTCGAGCCCGAGAAAAGGATTGAACCTAGCCCGACTTTGAATTAGGAGAAGTCCCATGTTGTTTTGGCTCACGTGCGTAATCCTTTTTGCAACGGTTGCAAATCGTCCGCACTCCATTCATCCTTTTGCTTCTGTCAAGCAGCAAACCTGATTCACAATCCCTACTTTCTGGATTCTCGGCATCCGTTTCCTTGAACTCCTTATTCCCAGACACACACATGTCACATAATGGAGGAGAACTCAAGTCCCCATGAGAAGATGCCTTCAAACTGCGCAGATTCGATTTCATCAAAACTGACATAGACTCCAGAAGCGCCTTCTGCTCACCATCTTCTCGGCAATCCAGTGGCACGAAAAAAAATCCAATACGTAAACATCATCACTGGTGTATGAACTCTGCAAGCATACGAGCATCGTGTGCCAGGGGATACTCCAATTTCGAGACATGGCTGACATCTTTCGAGAAGCAGAGCATGTTTGAGAGAAAGGACTGTCCCTTCTGTAGGTGATGCTCCACATATGCATCCCTAAATCCCCACATATGAGCATCGACAATATGGAATGCCACATCACAGGTTGAAATGCATACTCCATGAATGCAACAACCATCAAAATGTAAGCATGTATGCTTGAGGCCACCACCATGAGACATACCATTTCTGTTATTGCAAGATGGAACCCAGGTTTGAGCCAAGGGCAGCTTGTGTCTTTCAGAGATTGTTAGAGATACGACAAGCAAATCAACTCGACGAAGAACGAAGAACAAGCAGGGGACACGAGATTTTAACGTGGAAAACCCCTCCAACACGAAGGGGGAAAAACCAGGGCGCCAGCCAGCCAAACTTCACTATATCGGCGAAGGTTACAAACGGCAGGGATTTAGAACTGATCAACGTATCCCGTGCGGCAGCTTGCAAGAGGTATATATAACACAGGTGACCTAGGTCAGTACTG
>NC_057808.1:389764716-389768664 GCF_018294505.1 Triticum aestivum | reverse complement strand
GAGCTCGGGCCGAACCAGAGCGTGGCGAGTCTGGAGTTAGCCTTTCTCTTTATACTTGAATTTGGAGCATAACATAACATAGATAATTGTGAGAATTTCCAATATATAACATGGAACCCAGGTTTGAGCCAAGGACACTTGGGGATGACATATAAATACTTCCGTGATTAACTGCCCGTTCAAAGAACAAAATAACATGATAAACCATTGCATGTAGCGTCGGAGGACGAAAAAAATTAAGGCAGGGCAAACTTTTAGCATTAAAAAGTTTGACGTAAAACCAAAAGTAACTCGCGCTAATACTTCCATAGCATAAATGGTTTGATCCAAGTTTATTCACATTGAACCTCAAACCTAGTTTATCAAATATGCAATTTACAACAGGAACATAAACTACACTACGTTGTAGATTGCCAAGCAATTAAATTGATACTCTGACCGTTTGTAAAAAAAAATTGTTACTCTGACCGAACATTTGTGTGAAGAACCTCACCTCAAGTCCTGTAAACATCAGATCAGGCTCAGACTCCCAATTCATCTTATTTGCAATAATTGTAAGTTCAAGAGCAGCAACACATGACTTTGATGTGGATCAACACAGGTAACTGAGGCAAGGCAACAGTGATTGGGGAGAGCATGTGGAAACCTCTCCCCCATCTTCTAGTTAGATCTTTAAAAAATGGTCTTGAACTCTTGAAGTTCTAAAATAGACAGTCATCGTATGGGACAAGCTCTGTTAGGATCAGACTCACAATATGAACTTGATTCGTAAATCTGTAGGAACTAGGAATAACAATTAATCATGATGCAATCTGAATTTGGCATGAGAGTACATGTGGTATATATAATTCAGAAAAGACAGTTGTACATCTTCAGACAGTATAAACTGAAATTTACAAAGTTTCTGACTTGTGCAACCTTTATTTAATCTATCCTAGACCCCCCAGTCTTTACACAAGGCAAACCATGACAGCTATTCAGTCTTTACACAAGCCAAACTACAACGAGCTTCAGCTGGCAGTCATGGCGACGAACACGGGAAGAGCAATAGATGAACTAGGTATTCAGGAGGAGAGGAACTTGGGAGGAGAGGGACGGATAACCGAGGACGAGCTCCAGCTGATGGCCATGGCGACGAACAAGGGACGCCGAGGTTCAGCTGGAGACTATGGCAACGAACAGTGGAGGAGCAAGAGAGGAACTTGGGAGGAGATGGGCGGCCATGGCAACGAACAGGGAAGGACGAGCTTCAGCTAGCAGTCATGGCGACAAACACGGGAAGAGCAATAGATGAACTAGGTATTCAGGAGGAGAGGACTTGGGAGGAGAGGGACGGACAACGGAGGACGAGCTCCAGCCGATGGCCATGGCGACGAACAAGGGACGCCGAGGTTCAGCTGGAGACTATGGCAACGAACAATGGAGGAGCAAGAGAGGAACTTGGGAGGAGATGGGCGGCCATGGCAACGAACACGGAAGGACGAGCTTCAGCTGGCGGCCATGGCAAAGAACAGGGGACCAGTAAGAAGATGGGATTGGGGATGGGGTGAAACTCGCCGGGGCATGCTCATATCGACGAAAAAGGTTTCCCCGTTTTATATTATAAATAGAGGTAATATCACTAGTGATGCCTAAACTTGCCCTGGATGTTCACTTTGGTGCCTAAACTTATAAAATACACGTAATGAGGGCTAAAACTTGGCAATTTGGTTCAAATACGGTGCCAAACACGTTTGTCTACGGATTCGCTGCTGACTGGGCTTGACAGCGTGGCGTGGGGCCCCTTGTCAGCCACTGGAGAGGCGCGTGCCCGTGCCACCGCTGGCCTTTTTCCAAAATAACCCTTGGACTAATATTTCTCGCTCAGAAAAGCTCCTGGCTCGGCGGGACAGGGCACCCCGCACAGCTTTTTCCATATCACCTCCTGTTTCGTTGCATCTGGCAAATCAGTACATGCCTGTTCGTCTGCCTCGAGCGCTCCTCCTCCTCTGTCTCTCACTTCTGATCGTGGGAAGGCGCTGCCCCCGTGGATCGTGGCGATCGCATTGATCGTCGCTGGCGAGGATGGCGGAGCCCCGCCGGCGTGCTCCTGGAGATGCAGCCCCTCCTTACGGTGAGAACCACCTCGCCTTTCTCGACCCAGCTTTCCCCTGTTCGTGGTAGGGTTAAGATTGATTTCGCCTTCTGTTAAAAGCCTGCAATTTCTAAGTTTCTGGTGTGCGCTGATGTTTGGTAGATGATTATGAGTTAAAACCCCTATGCGCAATGACTCGCAGGCTTTTCAAACTAGGGTTTATATGAGAGGGTTTGGTCGGGTTAGAAGTGTCTTTATTTGGCTAATTTTGGTGACGAAGAAGAATCTGAAGTGAGGGCATATAAACATTACTTAAGATTTGCTTGTGTTAGAAGGATTAGGTTATTTGAAAAAGAAAGTACATTTGCTGAAATTTTGGACAGTGGGTTCTCTGAATATTTCGACAGTAGCTTTATCTGAATCTTTCTACAGTACCTTAACTGAACATGTGGATAGTAGTTGAACTGAATTTTTGAACAAATGCAGGTCAGCAATGCTGCATACTGTTGGAAATAAAATTATAGAATTAATGTAGTAGGAGAACAACATTGCTGGCAAGTACCCAAACAACATTGCTGCATTTTTTGAACTCCACTCAAACTGAATTTAGTTTGAGTGAACTATTTGTACTGTATTATAAAGTGTTGCATACTGTTGAAAATGTATTGTTGTTAACTAAAATTATCTTACAGCTCCTCAACTGAATTTTAATTTCAGATGCTTTTGATGGTCTTTTCTCGGTTGAGATACATCACAAAGGTTTCTTTTGTGGAACTGACAACAACAACACCTACATGGATTATGAAGTTGCATGGTTTGACAACTGTGACAGTGATACATGGTCCTTGTTATGGATTGATGACTTTTTGCAGCAGCTAGGTTATGACAGAGATTGTTTGAAGCTTGATGTGTACTGGTGTCAGCCTGGAAAGACATTGGTTGATGGGCTAAGAAATTTGACATGTGATGCAGATATCCTTGCAATGATAGCAGCAACTACAGAGCACAAGAACTTGTTGCTGATTGTAGACCATGGAGAGAGACTTGACAGTGCTCTCAGAGATGATATTTTACTTGATGGAGTTCCTGTACTTTCAAAGGTCATTACTCCAGGAAAAGAAAGCAAGGGAAAAGAGCAATATAGCTGCCCCGAGGAGAGAAGTGTGCCAAATAAGAGGAGGTCTAGGAGGTTATTTGTGGAAGGTTCATCCTCAGGTTGTGCTGATGAAGAATTGGAGGAACAAGATGGAGTAAATGCAGCTGAATCAGAGACAGATGAGGATTTCTATGATAGTGACTATGACATAGAAGATGGGGATGACGATCTCTATGTAAAAAATGTTGACAAAGAAGTGGATGATCATAGAGAGAAGGACACAGCTTGTGACTATGAAGCAGAGTTAGCAGAGGATGCTCTAGATGATTCACACTTACATTTGTCCAATGAAAAAAGGGAGAAGTTGAAGTACCACTTCAAGGGATTTAATCTAGAAACTGATTTGAATAACCCTATTTTGAAGCTTGGACAGGTTTTTGGTAATGTGCAGGAGCTGAGACATGCTATTACATCGTATAGCATTAGAAACAGAGTTCAAGTGAAGAAGACAAGGAACACATCCAAGAAAATAATAGCTGTGTGCAGTGGTGAGTGCCCGTGGTATCTCATGGCAAGCAAGGACAACAGAACATCCAGTTTTGTTATTAAAAAGTACTGTGATGAGCACACTTGTACTAAAGCCTGGAATCTCAAGGGATTGACAGCTCCGTTTCTCACTAGAAAATTCAAAGACAAGTTCAGGGACAATGAGAAGATGTCGTTGAAGAAATTTTTAGAGAAGGTGCAAACAGAGTACAACCTCATACCAACCAGGAGC
>NC_057808.1:389761010-389764524 GCF_018294505.1 Triticum aestivum | reverse complement strand
AAAGCAATCCTGGTAGCAAGTTTTTCCTATGTACAAAGGAAATAGAAGATGAGAAGACAAAAGAGATAAAAGAGCACTTCTCCACATTATATTGGTCACTGGATGCATGCACGAGAGGATGGCTTAATGGTTGTAGGCCAATAATTTTTATTGATGGATGTCACTTAAAGACCAGATATAAAGGAAATTTACTCACAGCTGTAGGTATTGACCCAAATGACTGTATCTTCCCCATAGCATTTGGCATTGTGGAAGTGGAGTCAACTAGCAGTTGGGAGTGGTTTCTGGAAAGCCTAAAGGATGACCTCAACATATGTAACACCTCTCCATACACAATTATGAGCGACAAGCAAAAGGTATTTGGTCATCAAAGTTATTTTGAAGTTCCACCATGACTTGTTGTATGTGAATTAACTTTCATTATGAAATGTATGTGACATTATGTGAAATTGCAGGGTCTCATAAAAGCTGTGGCAAAGATATGGCATGATGGTGAACACAGATTTTGTGTCAGGCATATGTATCAGAATTCCACAAGCTTCACAAAGGTGAGCAACTAAAGAACAATTTGTGGGCAATTGCCAGGGCTACAAACAACCCTGCATACATGAGAGTAATGCAAAAGATGGAACAAGACAGCATTGATGCATACAAATGGTGTGAGAGATGGCCACCAAGAACCTGGATTAAAGCATTTTTCAATCCATTTCCAAAGTGTGACATTCTACTGAATAACATGTCTGAAGTATTCAATAGGTAAGTTGTGAGGATAGGTTAATTATCATTTGTGTATACATTATCATTTGTGTTCATTCTCATGTGTGTGCTAACATTTTTTCCTCTTCAATTTCATAGCTGGATCTTGGAATCTAGAGAGCTACCAATTAAGTCCATGTTGGACAGCATCACTGACAAGATCACAACCAGGATGTACAACAAGCAGAAGGAGGTGGCCACTGATAGAAAATGGGGTAAAAGATTGTGCCCAAAAATACAGAAGAAGCTTGACAAATTTACTGAATGGGCTGCTTTCTGCATGGTTCAAGCGGCTGGTCAGAAAGTTTTCAAGGTGTCATCAATGAACCATTCATATATTGTTGATTTGAACTGTGAGAGTTGTGACTGCAAAAGATGGGAGCTGTCTGGGATTCCATGTCATCATGCCATAGCTTGTGCTAGAGAGGAGAGGATAGATCCCGAGAGCCTGGTGCACGAATGCTACTCAGTAGCTACTTACAAAAAAGCTTATAGTTTCAATATCAAGCCCATGAGGGACCAAGAGCATTGGACAAAGATGGAAGGAGTGGACGTGTACCCACCTGTGTACACCAAGGTGATGGGTAGACCAAGGAGAAATAGAAAAAAAGATCCAGAAGAGAAGCTTGACAAGGAAGGGGGCAAGAAACTGACTAAACATGGTGTAACCATGCACTGTTCTGTTTGTGGAGCAGCAAATCACAATAAGAAAGGTCATAAAAAGTGGGCAGAAACAAATAGAGAGGCCCCAGTAGTTACAGATGATGATTCAGAAGAGGAGTTTGATGATCCATCCATAATTTCAGTAAGTTAAATATGTCCTGCTACATATGGCGACAAAAGTTTATCAATTGTGCAATTGCTAATTGTTATATTTGCAGAACATCATGCCACACACAGTTCATCCATCTATGGATCCATCTCAAACACCAGGATCAATGGTTTACCTCATGCAGCAAATGGTAAACTTCTGAACCTGCTATGTTTATATTTGAGGCCTCTTTATATTCAACTCTACCCTCAAGCATTGTTTGCAATATACAGGAGAGGATGTCATATCAACCAGTCATGGACCATGGTCCTCTTCCTGAATCTTCATTTGTTACACAAGCCAGAGCTAGCATTCCTCCACCAAGAGTGACAACTGCTATGGCAAGTGGAAGAGGTAGGAGGAGGGGTGTTACTGAAGATATTCCGAAGGATGTGCCTCAATCCAGCCACCAAACAAGTGATAATACAGGAGGCAGGAAGAGGCAAGCTAGAGGAGGTGGTAGAGGAAATGCTACAGGAGGTGGGAGGAGAAATGCTACAAGAGGTGGAAGGGGAAATGCTACAAGAGGTGTATTTTTTGTTGAAATCTACAAGTCAGCAAGAATGAAATTGTTGTCATTTGTTACCAGTTCTAATTTTCTCAATTGTCATGCTTGCAGGAAATGGAAGGACAAGAGGAGGAGGTGCAACAGGAGGAACTGGAAGAGGAAATGGTGGAAGAGGAACTCTATATGACAATGGAGGAAGGACTGGACCAGGGGATGGATTTTGGAACTTGATGTTTGGACCTGATTCAGATAGGTCACATGTGGCAGCAGAGGAAGAGCCAATCACGCAAAATGCACCAGGAGGGGATGAGTGGGATGATGACTTCATGCACATGTAGATGCCCATCGTGGATGCAGAAGTTCATGACTGAACTTTATGGGATGCAACTAAGTTCACCAATGAACTTGGTCTATTTGTTTAGAGGCCTCTTTTGATGTAATGAACATGTCAGTTTACACGTACTGCACTTAAGTATGCTGGCATGCGGCACTTTCAGTATGTTTTATAGCTCCAGTGTTCATGTACTGTCAGATTCTAGTCTTGAAGTGTTATATGAATCTGCTGTCATTCTTGCTATTAAAATTCTTTCTTGCCGTTAAAATTTAGTGCAACTTGTTACTGATGATTAGTTTCTCATGCTGTCAGAATTTATAAGTTTATGTGTTACTGGAGAACAGTTTATGATGTTGTTAAATTCCAATGATTATATTTTTCACAAACTGAACATGTTGCAAAAAATATGCAGTTCTGATGCTGTCAAATTCCAGTGATTATATTGTTCACAAACTGAACATGTTACAAAAAATTCCAAAAAAGGGTGTCCTGGGATTCGAACCCAGGACCTAGGTGTGCAAGTCTTGTGCTAGTAGCCAGTGGGACAGTTAGAGGCAACTGATGATTTAGCCTACTACTATGTACTTAACAGTATATTCAGTATCCAGTGCGGTCGACCCTGTCCCGCCAAGCCAGGGGCTTTTCCGTGAGAAATGTTAAAGCGAGGGTGTTTTCTGGAAAAAAGACAATGGGCACGCCTCTCCAGTGGCTGACAAGGGGCCCCACGCCACGCTGTCAAGCCCAGTCAGCAGCGAATCCGTAGACAAACGTGTTTGGCACCGTATTTGAACCAAATTGCCAAGTTTTAGCACTCATTACGTGTATTTTACAAGTTTAGGCACCAAAGTGAACATCCAGGGCAAGTTTAGACACCACCAGTGATATTATAGAAACAACCACCACACCAAGAGTACATAGTTTAGAGGATACAAAAAGAAAGAAAGAAAAACGAAAAAGATACAAGAAGCTACAGAACGGCTATCCACAACGAACCCAAGCCCTGCCATCGATGCATTGCAACCAAGGTAGCTACTTACCTGCCGCCGGAGGAAGAACATGCTCCATCAACTCCCAAGGACAAACCCTACCAATCCGCCATTCACCG
>NC_057808.1:389599901-389760679 GCF_018294505.1 Triticum aestivum | reverse complement strand
GAAAGACGTTACGGCATCGGCTGGTAGAGTAGCTCACCCCGAGCACTCATGAACACGACCAGCCGGTTGCTGGGGAGAGGATGAAAAACACGGCTACCTCACCTCGCCGAGCCGCAACCCTGGCAACATTACTTCACCAGAAGGGACCATGGAGCCCACTATAAGCCGCTGAATGGGAAACACTGAAGAGCATCGGCGACCCACACCCAAGCCGCAACTCCAACCATTACCTCCTCCGTCCCAAGGCGACGTCTTTAGGAAGGGAAAACGACGTCGTAGCGCCATCCTCACCTAATCCAAAAAATTTGGGCTTTCACCCAAGACACGGAGGCGGGAGCAGGGGATGGACCTCAAAGCCGCCTTCAAGAAGGGAAGCGACGTCTAGAGCGCCATCGATATTGTGACTGGCACACCTGTCAAGGGGTTACCCCATTCCAAAGCCCTAGGCCCCCTACCGCCACCAGATCCAGTCGCCCGGAGGACACCGGCGTCTCCGGCCAGTGGGGCAGGTAGAGGAGGAGCGTGGGTAGGGTCGCCATCTTCAGCACAAAAACCACAACCTCTGTTGTCTCGCCGCCCGAGCTGCCAAGAACAACACACTGCACAACAAGCGCCACCCCACTGCCCAGAAGGGGACACCCTCGCCGAAAGTGGCCGCCCGGAAGGTGACGACATCGCCGAAAGTGGCCAGCGCCACCGGACCCAGCGCTCCATGCACCGCGCACCACCAGGCAACCCCCCGAGCCACCCGTCGGCGACCAAGGGGCCATATCCGAGCGGATCAGACCCAAAATCAGAGGAGGCGCCCTTCCACCGATCTGGAGCCAGATGTTCTTACGCAAATCGAGAATTCAAATTTCTAATAGGACACAAATCCACATGGATAACAATACTACATCCAACATGACCGACCGTGGGCTTGGGTGGACCATGGTCCTAAAACTCTCTTCTCTATAAACAACTCGTCAACAAATCAAAACACTACTAAGTACACACCCTGTATTCCCAATCGGGAGAGAGAAATGTCGTTCCACGATGAACTCCATCCCAACTCAAAACCGTTTGCTTAGAAACAATTTATGGATTACAACTAGAATCAACCATGAACAAAGAAGCGGCACAAGCTAGGGGCTAATGTCACAGTTGCACGAACTAATTCAACATGGGACATTGATTAATTCTACGGTTATCTCTGGAGACGAAGCTGCTCTACTAGAGAGTGCCTCGCTTAATAGAGTCGTATGTGGCTCATCGACATGACATGCACATCTAACACCATAGCAATTTCTAAGCGGACATCGTTCAAGTAAGTGGATTTTCTTCAAACACGCGGCACGCTCCGTGATGAGCCAGATGTATTGCACCACCTTGACGTCTTCTCTAAGCCCAGCATAGCCTTTCAACTCCAGGAAGCTCAAGTTGCGGTGCTCAAATTTTGGTGCTTCCCCCACCGTGTTGGTATTGTAGTCGTGGCGATCCGGGGGAGTAAAAAAAAGGCTGGTATAGCTTCTCAGAACAAATCGTACATAGAAACAAAAGTCATAATAATTAGAACATGTGCAATTCAAATTTTCTATCTTTGATTGCGAAATAATAGTAGTAAAATAAGCTATTGACTGGTACATGATAACGGTATTCGCAAAAGGAAAATGATATTGGTAACACTAAATTTTTCATAGAAAGTGATAATCATGTAGTACTAACTTTGTTTATTATACTCCCTCCGTCTCATAATACAAGAGCGTTTTTAACACTACTAGCGTAAAAAACGCTCTTGTATTATGGGACAAAGGGAGTACATTCTTGTGTGTATAAAGTAGCCATGCAATTCCATTGTTGTCACTACTTTCATTGTAGCAAAATCAATGAATTTTCTAGTTTTATCTTAAGTCCAAATGTCTCTTTATTTGGTTCTTGATAGCTTACCAAGTTTGACTAACTTTGTAGAGAAGAGTATCAACATCTGATTTTTCTTGGTGTATTTACATTTACCTGGTGTCATAGATGTTGATATTGTTCTCTATAAGTTTGATCAAATCTAAGATAGTAGGACTTTGAACAAGCTTAGAAAGCCGTTTATTTTACGACGAGGAAATAAGATCAAACTTCATGCCGCGCACAAAAACGAAGTAGTACGAAAAAATAGCAGTAATAGGGATGGATACTGAAAACAATAATGCACATGGGCTTGCATGTGTTTGCAACACGAATTTTAGGGAAGAAAACGAGGCGTACCTTAATAGAGAGTTTCTTCAGCAAAGGTGCGGCTTGTAGGATGAAAAGAGTCCCCACCAGTCTGTGAGTTGCCAAGTTGTTGAGACAAATAGCTCTGAGGTTACTGAAGGCGGGGAAGAGCTCTCTTGGATTTTCATAATAGTAACGCAGATGTATCGTTGAGAGGTATACGTCGTCAAGGCAAGGAACATGTCCAAACCGCACTGCTGGGCAGCTCCCGTGAAAGCTATCAACGTCCTCGTCGCAGAAAAGCCGCTCCAGTTTCGGCACATTGGTCAGCTCAACTCCATGGAAGAAAGGCTCGCGGATTTCCAAGGTCCGGAGCGAAGATGTCGGAGCGTCTATCCGTAGCACGGAAGTCAGAGCTAGAGCCACAATGGCTCAAGGAGAGGAGCTCTAGTCGACTGCAGGCGTTGAGGAGATCCGAGATATCGGAGTCGCCGAAACAGAGGTTCTGCAGGGAGAGTCTGGTGAGCCCACTGAAAGCGACGGGGCAAGCGCCAAGGAAGGACATGAGGCGCGCCGCAAGCATGGCGCACTCCGCATCGTTGACGGTGAGGGCGTCGACGTCCGCCAGTATGGTGAACTCCAGGGGCTCGGCCGTGCTTCCACAGCCGCTCTCGGCGACGGCGTCTCCAATGGAGCGCAGGTACGGGTCTACGAGGTAGAACGTGAGGCGCAGGCTCTTGATGCTCCGTTGCTTGTTCGGAGTGAGGAACCACGCCGTGGCGGCGGTGTAGGCCGTCATCATATCGTGCACCGTCCGACAAGGAGAAGAGGGGTCTGGAGAAGGCGGTACCAGGTCGGCGACGTCGATGGTGAGATCGGTAAGCAGACAGCGGAGGTGCCTCCATCGCCTCGCGAGGGCGCCGGCCCTGACGGCGGTGCCCGCGTCGAGCAGCTGGAGGACGGCGAGCAGGACGTCGTCGGGGAGAGCGCTCAGCCTGTCGTCGTCATGCTTGGCTCGTTCCTCCATCGCTGTGCCCTGCTTAGCAGATGATGATGACGACGATTAGGGCCAGAGGAATTGTTCACCCCAGGATCGACACACGAATCAACAGTCAGCAGCTAGCTGTCAAGATGTTTACTTACAAAACTGTTGTTAGTCTCCATGAGGACGGGGTTGCGGATTGGAGCCGACGATGTCAGCGCGCGGTGCCGGCGATAGGGTTTGATCGGTGCGAAATATATTGGCGGGTGACACGATGGGGGGCCTGTCTTATTGCAGGTTCAAATCCGTTTCAGGTTGCAGGTTCGCAGCTCCCCAGCCGACTACGGAACCGATCCGTCCGAAC
Source organism: Triticum aestivum (assembly GCF_018294505.1). NCBI lineage: Eukaryota > Viridiplantae > Streptophyta > Magnoliopsida > Poales > Poaceae > Triticum > Triticum aestivum. Next base: position 389,757,149 of record NC_057808.1, on the reverse strand, counting down.
CAGCCAGGGCACGGTATGAGCGGCCAGTCTTATTTCGCGCGTAAGTCGCCAAATAGCAACCTATCGCGGGTTTTCCTTCCACTGGTTTTGGTTTTCCTCTTCTGGTTTTATCTTTTAATTTTTTCCTTTTTCTTTTATTTTTAAATTTTATTTATTCTATTCCTTTTTTCATGTTTATTTTTTCTTTTCTTTTTATTTTCACTTTGCTTTCCTTCCTCTTCTTTTTTCCTTTTTCTACTTTCCTTGTTTTTTATTTTTATTTTTTCATTTTGCAACCTCTTTAAAATTCATGAATTTTTTCGGAATACTTAAAAAAAATTAAAATTGTGAAGATTTCCCAAATTCACAAACATATTTTCCAAATTGTGGACATTTCCCAAATTCACGAACATTTTTCATATTTGTGAACAATTTTCGAATCCATAAATATATTTTTACAAATTATAAAACATTTTTTAATTGTGCACATTTTTCTGAAACTTGTTAAGTTTTTATTTACTAGAAGAACATTTTTTTTTCAAAATTTGGGAACAATTTTTGAAATTCACAAACTTTCTTTGTTTTGACAAACATTATGCAAATTCACGAACCCTTTTTGAATTGGCAAATATTTTTTGAATTGATGAAATTGTTTATAAATCTGGGAATGATTTTTAAAATTCGGAAATATTTTTAAATTTTTTGATCATTTTTTAGAAAATTCATGAACATTTTACTAAAAATCGAACATCTTTCAAATTAGTGAACTTTTTTGAATTCATGAACATTTTTCAATTTTTCAAATGCATGAAGAGTTTCGAAATTAAGAAATTCTTTTGAAATACCGACCATTGTTTTGACTTTGAGATTCATGAACAGACCTCAATGTAAAAAAACAAAAAACTAAAGGAACAAAAAAATGAAAGAAGGAAAACGAAAAAAAACACAGGCGCCACACGCCCGCACATGGGCCAGCCCCAATCATGCACGAAGGAGGGAGGGGCTACACGTTCGCGGAGTATCCAGTGCACAGGTCGCTGATTATGGGCTCTAAATATGAGTGGTCGATCCGTGCTAATTCGATTCTTTGACCGAGGGGTCCCTTGCCACGTCAGTTCCCAACCTGGTGGGCCGGGCTGAGGACTCCTAGGTCGGTTCCATCATGGGCCACATTGGGCAGCTCATGGCAGATCATACAAAGACTGTAGAAGACTTGATGTACAAGTCGAAGATATCAGAGCCGTGGAGGACTCTACCTCCACCAGCGGAGCCAACCGAGATCTGTAACCCTATGATCCTCGGTATGCAATATAAGTTGGGCAGGGCTCGTTGATAGGACAACATACAATCCCTTGGTATTGATTTGTACTTTGTACACACACCACGCAATATACGAGGGTGGGAGTAGGGTATTATCTCTACCATGAGAGCCTGAACCTGGGTAAATCCTTTCACCTATGACCATCCAACCAAGTCGCCTAGTTAGGATACCCTATAGAGGGATCTGCCAGATTTAGCTCCAACAATGGTGGCCCATATGCAGGTCGTGCTAGGTGAATGCGCCAACTCGATGGGAGTTCGGATTAATGCTCGGATCGGCTCCGACGTGACCTATGTGCAAGGGCAGGTGTTCGTCTTCGGTGTCGCTGATACATCCCAAACGTATCTACTTTTCCAAACACTTTCGCTCTTGTTTTGGACTCTAATTTGCATGATTTGAATGCAACTAACACGGACTGACGTTGTTTTCAGCAGAATTGTCATGGTGTTATTTTTGTGCAGAAATAACAGTTCTCGGATTGGGCTAAAAATTTACGGAGAATATTTCCAGAATATATAAAAAATATTGGCGAAGAGAACTACTGGAGGGGGCCACCCAGGAGACACAAGCTCAAGGGCGCGCCTACCCACCAGGGCGCACTCCCCAGGCTTGTGGGCCCCTGGAGCCTTCGGCAACTCTAATTCCAACTCCATATATACCTATTCGTGGAGAGAAAAAATAGAGAGAAGGAATCATCGCGTTTTACGGAGCCGCCGCCGCCAGCTCCTGTTCTTCATCGGGAGGGCTGATCTGGAGTCCGTTCGGGGCTCTGGACGTGGAAACCATCGTCGTCATCATCATCAACCCTTCTCCATCAACAACTCCATGATGCTCACCACCAGGAGTGGGTAATTCCTTCATAGGCTTGCTGGACGGTCATGGAGTTGGATGAGATTTGGCATGTAATCGAGTCAATTTGTTAGGACTTGATCCCTAATATCCACTATGTTGTGAGATTGATGTTGCTATGCCTTTTCTATGCTTAGTGCTTGTCACTAGGTGTGACGCCCCCGTTTTGACCGTACACTAATCATGCACGCAAATGTGTACGATCAAGATCAGGGACTCACGGGAAGATATCACAACACAACTCTAATGCATAAATAAGTCATACAAGCATCATAATACAAGCCAGGGGCCTCGAGGGCTCGAATACAAGTGCTCGATCATAGACGAGTCAGCGGAAGCAACAATATCTGAGTACAGACATAAGTTAAACAAGTTTGCCTTAAGAAGGCTAGCACAAAAGTAACAACGATCGAAAAGGCAAGGCCTCCTGCCTGGGACCTCCTAACTACTCCTCGAAGCCGAACTCCATGTAGAATCATCCTCGGGATCTCTAGCTCCTGGACTCCAGCATCTGGTTGCGACAATCAGGTATAGAAAGGGGAAAAAGGGAGAAAAGCAACCGTGAGTACTCATCCAAAGTACTCGCAAGCAAGGAGCTACACTACATATGCAATGGGTATAGGTGTAAAGGGCCATATCAGTGGACTGAACTGCAGAATGCCAGAATAAGAGGGGGATAGCTAATCCAGTCGAAGACTACGCTTCTGGCCATCTCCATCTTGCAGCATGTAGAAGAGAGTAGATTGAAGTCCTCCAAGTAGCATCGTATAGCATAATCCTACCCGGCGATCCCCTCCTCGTCGCCCTGTTAGAGAGCGATCACCGGGTTGTATCTGGCACTGGAAGGGTGTATTTTATTCAGTATCCGGTTCTAGTTGTCATAAGGTCAAGGTACAACTCCGGGTCGTCCTTTTACCGAGGGACACGGCTATTCGAATAGATAAACTTCCCTGCAGGGGTGCACCACATAACCCAACACGCTCGATCCCATTTGGCCGGACACACTTTCCTGGGTCATGCCCGGCCTCGTAAGATCAACACGTCGCAGCCCCACCTAAGCACAACAGAGAGGTCAGCACGCCGGTCTAACCCTATGCGCGCAGGGGTCTGGGCCCATCGCCCTATGCACACCTGCACGTTGCGTACGCGGCCGGAAGCAGACCTAGCCTAGTGGCGTTCCAGTCCAATCCGGCGCGCGCCACTCAGTCGCTGACGTCACGAAGGCTTCGGCTGATACCACGACGCCGGGATACCCATAACTACTCCCGCGTAGATGGTTAGTGCGTATAGACCAAATGGCCAGACTCAGATCAAATACCAAGAACTCGTTAAGCGTGTTATGTATCCGCGAACGCCGACCAGGGCCAGGCCCACCTCTCTCCTAGGTGGTCTCAACCTGCCCTGTCGCTCCGCCATAAAGTAACAGTCGGGGGCCGTCAGGAACCCAGGCCCACCTCTACCGGGGTGGAGCCACCTGTCCTTTCAGCCCCCTCATCAGAATCACTTGCGGGTACTCCTCGAGCCGACCCGACTTTAGTCACCACATGTGTCATGTATAAATGTATATAGTATATACCCGTGATCACCTCCCAAAGTGATCACGGCCCAGTAGTATAGCATGGCAGACGGACAAGAGTGTAGGGCCACTGATGGAACACTAGCATCCTATACTAAGCAGTAGGATAGCAGGTAAGGGTAACAACTGTAGCAACAATGACAGGCTATGCATCAGGATAGGATTAACGGAAAGCAGTAACATGCTACACTACTCTAATGCAAGCAGTATAGAGAAGAATAGGCGATATCTGGTGATCAAGGGGGGGGGCTTGCCTGGTTGCTCAGACAAGAGAGAGGGGTCGTCGGTGACGTAGTCGACCACAGGGGCATCAGCATCGTCACGGGGTCTACCGAAGAGAAGAGGGGGGAGAAACAGTAAATGCATAGCAAGCAAGTGCATAACAGGACAACAGGCAGAGCTAGACGTGTTCTAACGCGGTATGAGGTGATACCGGTGAAGGGGGGAAACATCCGGGAAGGTATTCCCGGTGTTTCGCGTTTTCGGACAGATGAACCGGAGGTGAAATGTTGCAGGTTCACTATGCTAGGGACGCGTGGCGGACGAACGGGCTGCGTATTCGGATTCGTCTCGTCGTTCTGAGCAACTTTCATGTAGAAAGTATTTTCATCTGAGCTACGGTTTAAAAGATATGATTTTCTAAAGATTTACTAATTTCTGGAATTTAATTAATCATTTAATTTAGTTCGAAATTGGATTTATGACATCAGCATGATGTCATGCTAACATCAGCAGTCAACTGGGGTTGACTAAGTCAAACTGACACGTGGGTCCAGTGGGACCCACCTGTCATTCTCTGTTTAGGTTAATTAGGGTTTAGCTAATTAATTACTGTTTAATTAAATTAACTAATTAATTAGATTAATTTAAACAGGGTTAATTAACTTAATTAACTAACTAATTAATTAATTACTTTTATTTTTATTTTTTATTTTCTTTATTTATTTCTTTATTTATTTTTATTAATTAAGTTATTATTTTTATTATTTTTAATTCTTTTTTTCTCTTTGTTTATTAAACATTCTGGGGCGTGGGCCCCTATGTCATAGGCCCATGTGGCCAACAGGGTTAACGGGCGCGGGGGGTGGGCGTGGGCGCCCGTGCACCCGAACGGGGCAACAGGGGGCGAGGCCGTGGCCTCGGCGGGGCTCATGGGCCGGTGCGGTAGAGCGGTGCGGGGCGGCGGTGAGCGCTGCCGCGCGTCGGGCTGCGACGTCAGCGGCGGGCGATGCCGTGGAAAACAGCAGCGGCAGTGCAGTAGCGGGGCGCGCGCGGGGAAGGGCGCGTACGGCGAGTGGGCGGCGGCCCGGCGAAGTGCACAGGGGCGCGGCGACGCACGACGGTGGATGTGCGGGACGGCGGGGAAAGGGAAGCAGGGGGAATGGGGTTCTCACCCCCGTTGCAGGGGAGTTTGGCGGCGAGGCGCGATGGCGCCGACGGGGAGGAGGACGAGGCGGACGGCGGTGAGGTTCGGGGTCGGCCGGCGATGGAGAGGCGGGGCGGGGCAGTCCAGCGACCGACGAGGTGGGGCGTCGGGGTGGCGCCGGGGACGAGCGCCGGCGCCGGCGCCAGGGGCGCGGGGCGGCACCGGGCGGCGTCAGGCTCGGCGAGGCGGCGCCGGCCGTCGGCGATGACGACGGGATCGGGAGCGGCGCGTCCAGATCGGGGAGAGGGGGGAAGAGAGCGAGGGGAGAGTGGGTGGTTGGGCTAGGGTTTCGGGGGGTGGGGGATATGGGGAGTGCGGGGTGGGCCTCCTGGTGGCCTGGGTGGCCAGTTGGGCCGAATGGCCCAGGGGGAGGGGGGCTTTGTCTTTCCCTTTTTTTGTTTCTTTTCTGTTTTCTTTTCTTTATCTATTTTCTTTTCTATTTTATTCTTTTAATTTCTGTTTTATAAAATATAAATACAACTCCTAAATTAATGTTATAATTTATTGTACTGCCCCAAAAAGTTTGACACCTGATTAAACTAGTTTGCATTATTATTATTTTTAAAAGGCATTTAATTAATTGTCATAGCTGCTTTTTTAATTACTTTAGAGCCTTTAAACATTTTATCAAAGCTTGGTCTCTCCACCATAATTGCTTACGATTTATTTGAAACAACCCGAACATTTTAGTTTTAATTTTTGAAAACTTTTGTTGTTTGCCATATTTTGAATTTGAATTTTGATCCGGTTTTGAACTAACGCGAGATTATCAACACTAACATAGGTGACGTGGCATCATTAGCGTAGGGTTACTGTAGCATAATTATCCGGGCGTCACAATTTGGGCCCACCACGCTTCCGCTGCGCGCGCCGGATTGGACTGGAACGCCACTAGGCTAGGTCTGCTTCCGGCCGCGTACGCAACGTGCAGGTGTGCATAGGGCGATGGGCCCAGACCCCTGCGCGCATAGGGTTAGACCGGCGTGCTGACCTCTCTGTTGTGCTTAGGTGGGGCTGCGACATGTTGATCTTACGAGGCCGGGCATGACCCAGGAAAGTGTGTCCGGCCAAATGGGATCGAGCGTGTTGGGTTATGTGGTGCACCCCTGCAGGGAAGTTTATCTATTCGAATAGCCGTGTCCCTCGGTAAAAGGACGACCCGGAGTTGTACCTTGACCTTATGACAACTAGAACCGGATACTGAATAAAATACACCCTTCCCAGTGCCAGATACAACCCGATGATCGCTCTCTAACAGGGCGGCGAGGAGGGGATCGCCGGGTAGGATTATGCTATACGATGCTACTTGGAGGACTTCAATCTACTCTCTTCTACATGCTGCAAGATGGAGATGGCCAGAAGCGTAGTCTTTGACTGGATTAGCTATCCCCCTCTTATTCTGGCATTCTGCAGTTCAGTCCACTGATATGGCCCTTTACACCTATACCCATTGCATATGTAGTGTAGCTCCTTGCTTGCGAGTACTTTGGATGAGTACTCACGGTTGCTTTTCTCCCCTTTTTCCCCTTTCTATACCTGATTGTCGCAACCAGATGCTGGAGTCCAGGAGCTAGAGATCCCGAGGATGATTCTACATGGAGTTCGGCTTCGAGGAGTAGTTAGGAGGTCCCAGGCAGGAGGCATTGCCTTTTCGATCGTTGTTACTTTTGTGCTAGCCTTCTTAAGGCAAACTTGTTTAACTTATGTCTGTACTCAGATATTGTTGCTTCCGCTGACTTGTCTATGATCGAGCACTTGTATTCGAGCCCTCGAGGCCCCTGGCTTGTATTATGATGCTTGTATGACTTATTTATGCATTAGAGTTGTGTTGTGATATCTTCCCGTGAGTCCCTGATCTTGATCGTACACATTTGCGTGCATGATTAGTGTACGGTCAAAACGGGGGCGTCACACTAGGGCCCGATGATGAAGATCGCCGGGATGATGAAGATGGCCACCGGTGAGGGATCCCCCCTCCGGCAGGGTGCAGGAACAGGGTCCCGATTGGTTTTTGGTGGCTACAGAGGCTTGCAGCGGCGGAACTCCCGATCTAGGTTTCTTTCTGGGGGTTTCTGTATTTATAGGAATTTTTCGCGTCGGTTTCACGTCAGGGGGGTCTCCGAGTTGTCCACGAGATAGGGGCATGCCCAGGGGGGTAGGGCGCGCCCTCCACCCTCGTGGACAACTCGGGACTCTTCTGGCCCAACTCTTTTACTTCGGGGGCTTCTTTTGGTCCATAAAAAATCGTCAAAAATTGGCACGTCAATTGGACTCCGTTTGGTATTCCTTTTCTGTAAAACTCAAAAACAAGGAAAAAATAGAAACTGGCACTGGGCTCTAGGTTAATAGGTTAGTCCCAAAAATCATATAAAATAGCATATAAATGCATATAAAACATCCTAGATGGATAATATAATAGCATGGAACAATCAAAAATTATAGATACGTTGGAGACGTATCAGGACCCCACTGCCATGGGAGGGTAGGACAAAAGATACCATGCAAGTTCTTATTATAAGCACGTATGACTATATACGAAATACATGCCAACATTACATTGATGAATTGGTGCTATTGTGTATCGCTCTAGGTTGTGACTGTTATGTGATGAATATCATCCAACACAAATATCCATCACTGATCCAATGCCTATGCTTTTCGCATATTGATCTTTGCTAAGTTACTTTCGTTGTTGTTGTTGTTGTTGTTGTTACAATCACTACAAAACAACTATTGTTGCTGCTAACGTTACTATTGTTACTATTACTACTGCTATCAAACTATCATACTATTGTGCTACTAAACACTTTGCTGCAGATATTTGATTCTCCAGGTGTGGTTGAATTGAGAACTCAACTGCTAATACTTACAAATATTCTTTGGCTTCCCTTGTGTCGAATCAATAAATTTGGGTGAAATAATGTTGGAAATATGCCCTAGAGACAATAATAAAGTGGTTATTATTATATTTCCTTAATCATGATAAAGGTTTATTATTCATGCTAGAATTGTATTGACCGGAAACTTAAATACATGTGTGGATACATAAACAAATACCATGTCCCTAGTGAGCCTCTACTAGACTAGCTCGTTGATCAAAAGATGGTTAAGGTTTCCTAACCATAGACATGTGTTGTCACTTGATAACAGGATCACATCATTAGGAGAATGATGTGATGGACAAGACCCATCCATTAGCATAGCATATGATCGTTCAGTTTTTGCTACTGCTTTCTTAATGTCAAATACATATTTCTTGGACCATGAGATCATGCAACTCCCGGATACCGGAGGAATACCTTCTGTGCTATCAAATGTCACAATGTAACTCGGTGATCATAAAGGTGCTCAACAGGTATCTCCGAAGGAGTCCGTTGAGTTGGCGTGAATTGAGATTGGGATTTCTCACTCCGTATGACGGAGAGGTATCTCTGGGCCCTCTCGGTAACACAGCATCACAAGAAGCTTGAGGGCAAAGTGACCATGGAGTTACTTGCAAGATGATGTATTACGGAACGAGTAAAGAGACTTGCCGGTAATGAGAATGAACTAGGTATGGAGATACCGTCGATCGAATCTCGGGCAAGTAACATACCAACAGACAAAGGGAACTATGTATGTTGTCATAAAGGTTCGATCGATAAAGATCTTCATAGGATATGTAGGAACGGTAGGGACCCGACCTCAGATGATCTAGTCTCTATGCTTAAGTGTCATCCCTGGATCGGTATGCTGAACACACAGTACTTGAGGATTTATAACAGAGGTGAATCACATGTATAAAGTAATGTAAATACTATTACCTCAATCCAAATAGCGGAAGTAACAACAAGGTTGTGGATTCCCATCAACACCAACAGCAAAGTTGAGTGTAGACATGGTAACCCTAACGTATCACTTACTCGTCGCAAGATTCCTGCAACATGAGACGTTGCAGCCACAAAGGGTCAGTACATTGAATGTACTGGCAAATTCACACCATAGGATAATGATGAATAATGGCTATTACTACATGCATATTTGGCTGGTGGAAAGCTCTAAGTTTATTTTTGCATAAAGCCAGTTTTTCCCTACTGCAAAGGAATATATTTTATTTAACTACAAAGTTATTCGAAAATATTGAGACGGTATATCCCCAACTCAATCCCAATTAAAAGTTAACATACCAACAAATTAATTAAGTAAAGTGATGAGATCAACATGATAATCCAAGAACCAGATACTCAAGATGTCCATAACCAGGGACACGGCTAACCATGATTAGTTTGTACACTCTGCAGAGGTTTGCGCACTTTTCCCCACAAGACTCGATCTCCTCCGTTGAATTTCTCGCACTGCATGGTGTTTGAGAAACGGATGACCGAGACACAGTCTTTTAGAAGCATTAACTCTTTACTCTGGGTAGACAGTACCAACCTACATCCCCTACATCTGCTAGCCTACCACTGAAGAGGTCATGCAACATACTCAACTATGCTAGAGCCCATAATAGCTTGTGGCTGCACACGGAAGTTTCTAGCATGAATAATCTTATGATCCCTTTGAGCCTGGGTGGCGAACCAAAAGACAACACTGGTATATCCCCAGGTGCCCGCAACCAATCCACCCAGATGTGTGTTTAAGTAGCCACCTTAAGTTAACCATTAATTAATAATCTCACATCTGTCATGGATCACTCAAACCAAAACACGTCTACGAGCATAGCATAGCAACCTAAGCATAACGTAGAAGTAACTCCCAAGGGTTTGATAATAAAAGGGCAATAGATTCTACCTCATCATCTACTTCCCAATACCCACATGTTATCAAATCCTAACCATGCAATGTTTGAGGGGTTGAAACTAATGCATAAAAACTGGGTAATAAAGGGATATGATCAAAGTGTGAACTTGCCTTGTACTGTTGATGAAGATGATTTGCACTCATAACTCCTGATAGTTCTACTCGTCACACTCCGTTCAATCTATCGTGAGCAAGCAATAGTAACCACACATAAGCAATCAAGCAAAAGAATCGAAGAAAAGAACTCAAAAAACTTCGAAAACAGGCAAATAACTCTTGCAACAGAAAACAATTTCTAACAGTACCAAAATTAGGTGAAATTTGCCTTATCAGAAAGTTTAGGTCAAGAGCTTCAATTTGGAAAAAGAATCAACTCAAACGGAGTTATGAAACTCAAGTTATGAACGAAAGAAGTTCAAACACAAATCTGTTTGAAATCAAATTTTAAACTTTCAAAAATAGGTTTGAGTTGGATTACTGGATAGAGGGGATCATAAGGAATAAGTGGGCGTTGGTTTCGTTCGATTTGGACAAGCGAGTAAAAAGTAGCGACCGTTTGAAGATCAGGGGCTAAACTGTAAAATAAAACAACTACAACTAGGTCCCTGACAGAAAACAAAAAGAAACAGAAAAAACTACCGAGCCAACGCTCGCTACAGAGACCTAATGAACGAAAATCATTCACTACCGAAGCTAAAGGACGAACATCCGCTAAATAGATCGAACCGAAACGAAAACCGGGTTTTTAATCGAAAAACCAAAAAAAACTAAACCCTAAAAAAAACGGACCAGGCGGTTTTTTACCGGTTCGGTGGATGGCGGTGAACGACGACGGCTCCGGCGGCAGCGGTGAGAAGTGCGGCGGCGGTGCGAGGTGCGGCGCGGGGCGGCGACTCGGTGGCGGGTGGCGGCGCACGCGAGCGGCGGCGGCGCGCCGCGGCGGGAGCAGCGGCGCGAGGAGAGAGAGAGGGGTCCGGGGGCGACGCATATATAGGTGGGTGGGGCGGCTCCGAGGCATGGAGGAGGGGCAAGCACAGGCGACGGCGGGAGTTCGTGCGGAGCACGGCGGCGCTGGCGTGCGGCAGCCGGTCTCCGACCGGAGGTCGGGGACGGTGCGGCTGGGCTGGGCCGTGGCCTGGCCCGGTTGGCTGGGCCGGCCCAGTTCAGCGAGGAGAAGTTCTTCTTTTTTTTAACACAAACAAACGAAAATAAATAAGAACAATAAAAACAAAATATTATATAGGCATATAATATATCAAAATTTTCAGAAAAAGATTCTCTATCACATGAACATTTTTCTAACTTCAATTAAAATCCACAAAATTTTAAATAAAGCAAATAATGCTACTGTTGTAATAAAACCCAATAAAAATCATTTTAGAAATACCAAACTGATTTCAAATTTATTTCTCTCCAATTTTTTAATGTAGGGAATCATTTTACCCTAATTTCCATATATTTTATTTTTGGAGAAAAATAATTTGAAAAAAACCAAATAACTCCAAATTGCAAATAATTTTCAAAGGGACTTTAAATTTGATTCTTTTAAACTTCCAACTCATATTTCATATGTTTTGAAGAAGTCATTTTATCTTCTCTCATGAAAATCATTGAGTTGCTTAAAGTTTCTGAATTTGAAATATTTCCAACTGAAATTCAAATATTTTCAAAAACCCTTTTCATTTATTTAAATGGAAGAAGTCATGTCATCTTCTCTCTAGGGTTTTGTATTTGAAAAGAATTTGAATTCACGGAGATCATAAATGCAAAATAAAAGTTTGGGAAAGTCCTTTTATTCCCTCTCATTTAACTTTCAAAAAGTTTCAAATTTCACTCAAGTTCACACAAGCAACCACACCACAATCAAAACTATTTATTTAATATAACATTCCAAAATTTAGAATTTTGGGATGTTACAAACCTACCACCCTTGAAATGAATCTCGTCCTCGAGATTCGGAGAGGCTAGAAAGAAATAGGTTAGGGTTGGGGGTCTTCTCAAAATCTATCGATCGTCTCCGGGGTCTCGGGTGCTACAACCCTTAGAAGCATTGATACGGTTCCATGAAAGTTCATATACTCCATCCTTATTCTTGACAATGTCGCTCTTCTCAGATTCTCGGGAAAATTCCTTCTCTGGGCTCTTCCAGTAGTGGCATAACCTTTTCCTCAATACTTCTGTCCTTTTCCATCTTAGTAAGGTCCTTCTGAGACTAGGTCTTCTTAGCTGACATGTCTGGCGCCAATACTAAGAAACTATCGGTATCTCATGGCAGTCAACAATTTTATGGTTCTCCTGTAGGAAAAGGGTTTGGGTTGAACCTCACCGTGTATCCTACGATTTGGCAACAGCTGCCATGTACAAGGGAAAATACTTATACCATTCTAAGGTTTAAATAAGGTTTTGATCGTCGTCGCTCTACTATAGGTAAGTCACTCAGATTTTACCATCTCATATAGCAAGGCGAATAATAAGAGTAAGTCGGTATGGTGATCAATCCATCCCGCACCCAAATCATTACCTTGTATATGGTTTAGCGAATCTCGCATGCTAACACTCGATCATCCTCACCAGCTTTGCAGAATTTCTCTTGTCGACGAACCAGGTTCGGATAAATCCATTGATTCTGCAAGCCAAACAAACATCTATCGTTTCTCCACAACTCTCAGGTTTTGCGTTACTCCTATAAAATCGTCTGTCGATAAAATCGTAACTTCTTCCAGGGTTTTTTCCTTCAGCAAGAGTGTGCTTGCTTCTTGGCAGGTCCTAGAGCCTGTGGGTTATGGCCCATCTCATCACTTGTAAACCTTGAACTCATCATTGGGGGCAACTGGTCATTATTCCAACATCCAGCTTCCTAGCATTCTTAAATCCACCCAATTGTACTGTCTCTCTTCCTTCTAGTGGTATGAAACCAAGACGTGAATACTCAGACTCATCATGGAGTTACAATTGCTCCATATTACCAACATTATACCTCCTTTATATCCAATAGTACTTTATCCCTTCATACTCTTGGGATATCCCACATACCGAGACAAAACTCATACTTATTTTGTCCGAAGTCCACTTCGTGGAATATCATTATCTTTTCCAGGGGTCCAGTGTCCTCACAGGGTACTCCCACCCTTGAAATGCACAAATTCAGCCATAGACCATATTTCTCATATCCTCGAAAATGGTCAAAATCTTTCTTCGTAGAATAACAACTCATTGAATCCAATCAGTACCAATGATGCTAACTTTATTGATTCTCCAATGACTACAATCTCTTGTTTTTCCATAACATGCCTCAACTCATCGCCTCAACATAAAAAAATGTTTCCACTACTACTATATTTCTCACAGACTCAACTATTTAGCACAAGCCTCCTTCTCTTTGGGGACAATCTCTGGCAAAGTGCCCTGCTTCATTACAGCGGTAACATATTACTTTTGACGAGTCTCGGAGTTTCCTTGTGATTACATAGCCTCCTTTTGTCCTCGGCTTCCTTTTTGGGCGATCGTTAAAGTAGTGTCCTGAATCTTTGCACCTGAAACATGTGATATGACTCAGGTCCTTCTTTGTAGAAATTGGGTTGTTCCTGGAATCCAATCTATTTCTCTTCCTGGACTTTTCCGTTCCAATCAGGGCTTCTATTTCCTGTGGGTCATACTCAAAGTAGCAGCACCTGAAATCGGGAATTCTACTAGATCCTCATTCAGACAATTTTGGGAGATGTGTCCTTCTTCTCCACATGAATAGCATGACTTGGTGCAGGCTTTAATTATGTTTCTTTGTGTGTGTCCTCGACATCTTCCTTCATCACCGGTTCTTTTAAAATTTCCATGAGGGCTCGTTTCATTTCTTCTTTCTTCTGTTGGATAGTTCGTTGTACCATGGGGTAAATGTGACACTGAGCAGGGTAGTGGGTAGTCCCTTCACATAAGAAACAAGTAATCTGCATAGTTGGGCATTCTTCGGCTGGGTGACTTTCTTCACAATGAGGGCATTCATCCTTGTGTTCTTTATGGTTGTGTCCTATTTCTCCATAGAGCTTGCATGCACAAGGTTTCTTCATATCATTTCCATAAGGCTTCAACTTCTGGGACATGAGCCGAGACTTTTAGCAGAGTCAACTTAAATTGTTCCCAAGTGGTTACTCTTTGCCATCTATTGATGGTTTGGTACATCCTCCACCAAGTAGCAGCACCTCTTTCAAAGCACTGTAGAGCATGCTAGGTCATATCCTTTCCGGCTATAGTGTTATTCTTCATGTGACCTTCCATGTTCTGAATCCATCGGTCCGTCTCCAATTGAGTCATCGGTCCAGAAAATATGAGTTCATCTCCATTCATCCTTTATTGGTTCCAAGGGTTTTTGGGGTGAGATAAGAGAGAGAGAGAGAGAGAGAGAGAGAGAGATACACACAATACAAACAATAGTTTTGAAAAGACAGATTTTATTTTGTGGCTGTCGGAAAAACATCAAACAAATGACAGCTCTCAATCGTCGCATCTAACATAGGTATATAACAGGGGTTTGGTCTTCTAAAGGTCAATAAATCTTCAAAGTCATCAAACTCTTCAAGTTTTGTTCATGTCTCCGATGGCTTCTTCCGATCATGTTTGTCCTTCTCAAGTTCTTTTGCCAGGTCATCACTGTTGACGTGAAGTCTCTCGTGGCATCCTTAAATGTTGTGGAGTTGCGTTCCAAACCTCTGGGTTTCAACATCCTTGGCATGAACCAAGGTCCTACTGTCCTTCAGTTCCTGACGAATCTCCTGTATCTCGAGGTTTTGCTCCTCCGGCTTGGCTACTTTCAGCTTCTGGGTCGTGAGTTCTTCACGAAATGCCTCCTTGTCAAATATGACTTCATAAAGGTCCACCCTAAACTTCTTGATGTAATACTCCAGATCCTGGTGACACACCATCTAAGGTTAAAACTTTATCTTTTGCTGATAGGTGCTCCATTAGCCTTTTGTCATCCAATCCTTCCGAAGAAAATGCATGCTTAACTTAGTACGGTGACAATAGCATAAGCGGGCGATAACATCTTGGATAGCCATGTTTCTTTAATAGTCTGACAAGTTCCATAAGGGTAGCCTTCCTAGGTCATACTAATCTGGAAATTCTTCAGAGCCTTCAAATTCTCCTATTCTTCGGAGTCTTCAACCGTTGTAGCTTCCATTATTATAATGCACGGTAAATCCTCTTCATTCCAAAGTGGTCTTAGTTGTCCGATATCTTGTACTTCTTGGAGTGGTCTTATCAGTCGAATCTTCGTGTGGTAAAAAGGGAAAAGGGGTATGGTCTCACTAAAAGGGAATATTTGAATAAGCTCAGAAGAGAAGAGAGGTAAAAGATTTTTTTTAAATGAAGTTTTAGAAAAATCTTTCTTATGGGCTTGCTAGTTGCTAGGGGGCACGTCCTACAGTAAACATGTGCTCTGATACCATCTTGTAGCGACCCGACCTCAGACGGTCTAGTCTCTGTGCTTAAGTGTCATCTCTGGATCGGTATGCTGACACACACAGTACTCGAGGATTTATAACAGAGGTAAATCACATGTATAAAGTAACGTAAATACTATTACCTCAATCCAAATAGCGGAAGTAACAACAAGGTTGTGGATTCCCATCAACACCAACGGCAAAGTTGAGTGTAGACATCGTAACCCTAACGTATCACTTACTCGTCGCAAGCTCCTGCAACATGAGACGTTGCAGCCGCAAAGGGTCAGTACATTGAATGTACTGGCAAATTCACACCATAGGATAATGATGAATAATGGCTATTACTACATGCATATTTGGCTGGTGGAAAGCTCTAAGTTTATTTTTGCATAAAGCCAATTTTTCCCTACTGCAAAGGAAAATATTTTATTTAACTACAAAGTTATTCAAAAATATTGAGAAGGTATATCCCCAACTCAATCCCAATTAAAAGTTAACATCCCAACAAATTAATGAAGTAAAGTGATGAGATCAACATGATAATCCAAGAACCAGATACTCAAGATGTCCATAACCGGGGACACGGCTAACCATGATTAGTTTGTACACTCTGAAGAGGTTTGCGCACTTTTCCCCACAAGACTCGATCTCCTCCGTTGGATTTCTCGCATTGCATGGTGTTTGAGAAGCGGATGACCGAGACATAGTCTTTCAGAAGCATTAACTCTTTACTCTGGGTAGACAGTACCAACCTACATCCCCTACATCTGCGAGCCTACCACTGAAAGAGGTCATGCAACATACTCAACTATGCTAGAGCCCATAATAGCTTGTGGCTGCTGCTACCTCTTGAGCATGCGTTGGTTTTCCCTTGAAGAGGAAAGGGTGATGCAGCAAAGTAGCGTAAGTATTTCCCTCAGTTTTTGAGAACCAAGGTATCAAGCCAGTAGGAGGCCACACGCCAGTCCCTCGTACCTACACAAGCAAATAAGAACCTTGCAACCAACGCGATAAAAGGGTTGTCAACCCCTTCACGGCCACTTGCAAAAGTGAGATCTGATAGAGATGATAAGATAATATTTTTGCTATTTTTATGATAAAGATTGAAAGTAAAGATTGCAAAATAAACGGTGACTAAAATAACTAGTTGACTGGAGATTAATATGATGGAAAATAGACCCGGGGGCCATAGGTTTCACTAGTGGCTTCTCTCAAGATAGCATAAGTATTACGGTGGGTGAACAAATTACTGTCGAGCAATTGATAGAATTGAGCATAGTTATGAGAATATCTAGGCATGATCATGTATGTAGGCATCACGTCCGCAACAAGTAGACCGACTCCTGCCTACATCTACTACTATTACTCCACACATCGACCGTTATCCAGCATGCATCTAGAGTATTAAGTTCATAAGAACAGAGTAACACATTAGGCAAGATGACATGATGTAGAGGGATAAACTCAAACAATATGATATAAACCCCATCTTTTTATCCTCGATGGCAACAATACAATACGTGTCGTTTCCTCTTCGGTCACTGGGATCGAGCACCGCATGATTGAACCCAAAGCTAAGCACTTCTCCCATTGCAAGAAAGATCAATCTAGTAGGCCAAACCAAACTGATAATTCGAAGAGACTTCCAAAGATAACCAATCATACATAAAAGAATTCAGAGGAGATTCAAATATTGTTCATAGATAATCTTGATCATAAACCCACAATTCATCGGATCTCGACAAACACACCACAAAAAGAGTTACATCGAATAGATCTCCAAGAAGATCGAGGAGAACTTTGTATTGAGATCCAAAGAGAGAGAAGAAGCCATCTAGCTAATAACTATGGACCCCGAAGGTCTGAGGTAAACTACTCACACATCATCGGAGAGGCTACGGTGTTGATGTAGAAGCCCTCCGTGATCAATGCACCCTCCGGCGGAGCGCCAAAAAAAAGCCCCAAGATGGGATCTCACGGGTACAGAAGGTTGCGGCGATGGAAATAGGGTTTCGTGGTGCTCCTGGATGTTTTCGGGGTACATGTGTGTATATATAGGAGGAAGAAGTAGGTCGGTGGAGCTACGAGGGGCCCACGAGGGTGGGGGCGCGCCCAGGGGGGCAGGCACGCCTCCCTGCCTCGTGGCCTTCTCGTTCGTTTCTTGATGTCCACTCCAAGTCCTCTGGGTCACGTTTGTTCCAAAAATCACGCTCCCGAAGGTTTCATTCCGTTTGGATTCCGTTTGATATTCCTTTTCTGCAAAACACTGAAATAGGCAAAAAAACAGCAATTTGCACTGGGCCTTGGGTTAATAGGTTAGTCCCAAAAATAATATAAAAGTGTATAATAAAGCCCATTAAACATCTAAAACAGAATATATAATAGCATGGAACAATAAAAAATTATAGATTCGTTGGAGACGTATCAAGCATCCCCAAGCTTAATTCATGCTCGTACTCGAGTAGGTAAATGATAAAAACAGAATTTTTGATGTGGAATGCTTCCTAGAATATTCTTCAATGTAATTTTCTTTATTGTGGCATGAATGTTCAGATCCGAAAGATTCAAGACAAAATTTTAATATTGACATAAAGATAATAATACTTCAAGCATACTAACTAAGCAATTATGTCCTCTCAAAATAACATGGCCAAAGAAAGTTCATCCCTACAAAATCATATAGTTTGGTCATGCTCCATCTTTGTCACACAAAATATTCAAATCATGCACAACCCCGGTTTCAGCCAAGCAATTGTTTCATACTTTAGAATTTTCAAACTTTTTCAACTTTCACGCAATACATGAGCTTGAGCCATGGACATAGCACTATGGGTGGAATAGAATATGATGATGGGGATTATGTGGAGAAGACAAAAAAGGAGAAAGTCTCACATCGACGCGGCTAATCAACGGGCTAGGGAGATGCCCATCAATTGATGTCAATGCAAGGAGTAGGGATTGCCATGCAACGGATGCACTAGAGCTATAAATGTATGAAAGCTCAACAAAAGAAACTAAGTGGGTGTGCATCCAACTTGCTTGCTCACGAAGACCTAGGGCATTTGAGGAAGCCCATTGTTGGAATATACAAGCCAAGTTCTATAATGAAAAATCCCCACTAGTATATGAAAGTGACAAAACAAGAGATTCTCTACCATAAAGATCATGGTTCTACTTTGAAGCACAGGTATGGAAAAAGGATAGTAGCATTGCCCCTTTTTATTTTTATTTTCTTTTCGGGCCATTCTTTTTTTGGGCCTTTCTCTTTTTTTGGGGACAATGCTCTATTAATGATGATCATCACACTTCTATTTATTTACAACTCAATGATTACAACTCGATGCTAGAACAGAATATGACTCTATATGAATGCTGCCGGCGGTGTACCGGGATGAGCAATGAATCAAGAATGACATGTATGAAAGAATTATAAAGGTGGTTTTGCCACAAATACGATGTCAACTACGTGATCATGCAAGGCAATATGACAATAATGAAGCGTGTCATAATAAACGGAACGGTGAAAAGTGGCATGGCAATATATCTCGGAATTGCTATGGAAATGCCATAATAGGTAGGTATGGTGGCTGTTTTGAGGAAGATATAAGGAGGTTTATGTGTGATAGAGCATATCATATCACGGGGTTTGGATGCACCGGCGAAGTTTGCACCAACTCTCAAGGTGAGAAAGGGCAATGCATGGTCCCGAAGAGGCTAGCAATGATGGAAGGGTAGGAGTGCGTATATTCCATGGACTCAACATTAGTCATAAAGAACTCACATACTTATTGCAAAAATCTACAAGTCATCAAACCAAGCACTACACGCATGCTCCTAGGGGAAGGGTTGGTAGGAGTTAACCATCGCGCGATCCCGACCTCCACAAAAAGGATGACCTCAAAGAACACCTCATGTTTCAAATTTACTACACAACGGTTACCATACGTGCATGCTACGGGACTTGCAAACTTCAACACAAGTATTTCTCAAATTCACAACTACTCCACTAGCACAACTTTAATATCACTATCTCCATATCTCAAAACAATCATCAAGTATCAAACTTCTCTTATTATTCAATGCACTTATATGAAAGTTTTTATTATACCAATCTTGGATGCCTATCATATTAGGACTAAACTATAGCCAAAGCAAATTACCATGATGTTCTAAAAGACTCTCAAAATAATATAAGTGAAGCATGAGAGATCAACAATTTCTATAAAATAAATCCACCACCGTGCTCTAAAAGATATAAGTGAAGCACTAGGGCAAAATTTTAGCTCAGAAGATATAAGTGAAGCACATAGAGTATTCTAATAAATTCTGATTCATGTGTGTCTCTCCCAAAAGGTGTGTACAGCAAGGATGATTGTGTTAAACTAAAAATCAAAGACTCAAATCATACAAGACGCTCCAAGCAAAACACATATCATGTGGTGAATAAAAATATAGCATCAAGTAAAGTTACCGATGGACGAAGACGAAAGAGGGGATGCCTTCCGGGGCATCCCCAAGCTTAGGCTTTTGGTTGTCCTTGAATTTTACCTTGGGGTGCCTTGGGCATCCCCAAGCTTAGGCTCTTGCCACTCCATGTTCCGTAATCCATCAAATCTTTACCCAAAAACTTGAAAACTTCACAACACAAAACTCAACAGAAAATCTCATGAGCTCCGTTAGCGAAATAAAAAAACCACCACTTTAAGGTACTGTAATGAACTCATTCTTTATTTATATTGGTGTTAAACCTACTGTATTCCAACTTCTCTATGGTTCATAACCTCCGATACTAGCCATAGATTCATCAAAATAAGCAAAAAACACATGAAAAACAGAATCTGTCAAAAAACAGAACAGTCTGTAGTAATCTGTATCTAACGCAAACTTCTGTAACTCAGAAAAATCTACCAAAATAGGAGGACCTAGATAATTTGTTTATTGATCTACTGCAATTGGAATCAGTATTTTATCACGTTCTGGTGATTTTTAACAATTGTTTTCGTAAGAAGAAAGTTTCTGACTTTTTTCAGCAAGATCAAATAACTATCATCCAAGAAGATCCTATAGGTTTTACTTGGCACAAGCACTAATTAAAACATAAAACCACATCTAACCAGAGGCTAGATCAAAGATTTATGACTAAACAGAACCAAAAAGCAAGAAACAAAAATAAAATTGGGTTGCCTCCCAACAAGCGCTATCGTTTAACGCCCCTAGCTAGGCATAAAAGCGAGAATAGATCTAGGTATTATCATCTTTGGTATTAGGGAAGAAAAGAGAAAATTTCTTATCTATAGCATTTATCTTTCTATTTTGAAAAAGCACATGGCCATTAATGGTGGAAGAAAGATTAAGCACGCTACGGAAAGTTGCATCTAAGCTATCCTTCATCTCTTTGATAATTTCATTTTGATAAAAGCACAAAAGAGAGGTAGATTCAACCTTCTCACTCATGGGGTGCCCAAATATGGTTTTCATCTTTTCATAAGTATCTACGGCATCCCCCTCAAGAAAACCTTCTTCAAAGATAGAATCTAAGACGTGCTTGAATGAAGAGGGTAAGGCAACATAAAAGCTTTTTAGGTATATTTCAATTTGATATTGGGGCACATAGCTGGCTTGTATTCTTAATAACCTATCCCAAGCATCTTTCAAAGACTCATCAAGTATATAACGAAAAATTCCGGGATCATCTTCATCGAAATTATTCAAACTATCATTGATAACCCCAGTAGGTCTTTCCATAGCATCATTATTTATGAGCTTAGAGAGAATAGAGGGACTATCCAAGGTACTAAAACCCGGGAGAGAGCCCTTAGCCCTTTTTGATTCAGCCATGGCGAAAGAAAGGCAAATGGAAAAGAGACGAAGAAAAGAGAGGGTGAATAAAACGTCAAGGGTGAAGTGGGGGAGAGGAAAATGAGAGGCAAATGGAAAATAATGTAATGCGAGGGATAAGAGTTTGTGATGGGTACTTGGTATGTCTTGACTTGTGCGTAGACTCCCCGGCAACGGCGCCAGAAATGGCTCGTTGTCGGGAAATCAAATCTTGACTTGACTTGGTGTACACCCTCCCCGGCAACGGCGCCAGAAATCCTTCTTGCTACCTCTTGAGCATTCATTGGTTTTCCCTTGAAGAGGAAAGGGTGATGCAGCAAAGTAGCGTAAGTATTTCCCTCAGTTTTTGAGAACCAATGTATCAATCCAGTAGGAGGCCACACGCCAGTCCCTTGTACCTACACAAACAAATAAGAACCCTGCAACCAACGGGATAAATGGGTTGTCAATCCCTTCATGGCCACTTGCAAAAGTGAGATCTGATAGAGATGATAAGATAATATTTTTGGTATTTTTATGATTAAGATTGAAAGTAAAGATTGTAAAATAAACGGTGACTAAAATAACTAGTTGACTGGAGATTAATATGATGGAAAATAGACCCGGGGGCCATAGGTTTCACTATTGCTTCTCTCAAGATAGCATAAGTATTACGGTGGGTGAACAAATTACTGTCGAGCAATTGATAGAATTGAGCATAGTTATGAGAATATCTAGGCATGATCATGTATATAGGCATCACGTCCGCAACAAGTAGACCGACTCCTACCTGCATCTACTACTATTACTCCACACATCGACTGCTATCCAGCATGCATCTAGAGTATTAAGTTCATAAGAACAGAGTAACGCATTAGGCAAGATGACATGATGTAGAGGGATAAACTCAAGCAATATGATATAAACCCCATGTTTTTATCCTCGATGGCAACAATACAATACGTGTCGTTTCCCCTTCTGTCACTGGGATCGAGCACCGCATGATTGAACCCAAAGCTAAGCACTTCTCCCATTGCAATAAAGATCAATCTAGTAGGCCAAACCAAACTGATAATTCGAAGAGACTTGCAAAGATAACCAATCATACATAAAAGAATTCAGAGGAGATTCAAATATTGTTCATAGATAATCTTGATCATAAACCCACAATTCATCTGATCTCGACAAACACACCGCAAAAAGTGTTACATCGAATAGAACTCCAAGAAGATCGAAGAGAACTTTGTATTGAGATCAAAAGAGAGAGAAGAAGCCATCTAGCTAATAACTATGGACCCGAAGGTCTGAGGTAAACTACTCACACATCATCGGAGAGGCTATGGTGTTGATGTAGAAGCCCTCCGTGATCAATGCCCCCTCCGGCGAAGCGCCAGAAAAGGCCCCAAGATGGGATCTCACGGGTACAGAAGGTTGCGGTAGTGGAAATAGGGTTTCACGGTGCTCTTGGATGTTTTTGGGGTACATGTGTATATATCAGAGGAAGGAGTAGGTCGGTGGAGCTACAAGGGGCCCACGAGGGTGGGGGGAGCGCCCAGGGGGGCAGGCGCGCCTCCCTGCCTCGTGGCCTCCTTGTTCGTTTCTTCATGTCCACTCCAAGTCCTCTGGATCAAGTTTTTCCAAAAATCTTATGATCCCTTTGAGCCTGGGTGGCGAACCAAAAGACAACACTGGTATATCCCCAGGTGCCCGCAACCAATCCACCCAGATGTGTGTTTAAGTAGCCACCTTAAGTTAACCATTAATTAATAATCTCACATCTGTCATGGATCACTCAAACCGAACCACGCCTACGAGCATAGCATAGCAACCTAAGCATAACGTAGAAGTAACTCCCAAGGGTTTGATAATAAAAGGGCAATAGGTTCTACCTCATCATCTACTTCCCAATACACACATGTTATCAAATCCTAACCATGCAATATTTGAGGGGTTGATACTAATGCATAAAAATTGGGTAATAAAGGGATATGATCAAAGTGTGAACTTGCCTTGTACTGTTGATGAAGATGATTTGCACTCATAACTCCTGATAGTTCTACTCGACACACTCCGTTCAATCTATCGTGAGCAAGCAATAGTAACCACACATAAGCAATAAAGCAAAAGAATCGAAGAAAAGATCTCGGAGAACTTCGAAAACAGGCAAATAACTCTTGCAACAGAAAACAATTTCTAACAGTACCAAAATTAGGTGAATTTGGCCTTATCAGAAAGTTTAGGTCAAGAGCTTCGATTTGCAAAAAGAATCAACTCAAACGGAGTTATAAAACTCAAGTTATGAACGAAAGAAGTTCAAATACAAATCTGTTTGAAATCAAATTTTAAACTTTCAAAAATAGGTTTGAGTTGGATTACTAGATAGAGGGGATCATAATGAAGAAGTGGGCGTTGGTTTCGTTGGATTTGGACAAGCGAGTAAAAAGTAGTGACCGTTTGAAGATCAAGGGCTAAACTGTAAAATAAAACAACTACAACTAGGTCCCTGACAGAAAACAAAAAGAAAAGGAAATCAAGCGAACACTCGCTACAGAGACCTAATGAACGAAAATCATTCACTACCGAAGCTAACGGACGAACGTCTGCTAAATAGATCGAACAGAAACGAAAACCGGGAAAACCGTGTTTTTAATCGAAAAACCAAAAAAACCTAAACCCTAAAAAGAAATAAACCGGACCGAGCGGTTTTTTACCGGTTCGGTCGACGGCGGCGAACGATGGCGACTTCGGCGGCAGCGGCGAGAAGTGCGGCGGCGCCGCGAGGTGCGGCGCGGGGCGGCGACTCGGTGGCGGGTGGCGGCGCACGCGAGCGGCGGCGGCGGTGCAAGCAGGCGGCGGCGCAGGCGAGCAGCAGCGACGGCGGCTGCAGCGGCGGCGGCGCAACACGGTGGGAGCAGCGGCGCGAGGAGAGAGAGAGGGGTCCGGGGGCGGCGCTTATATAGGTGGGCGGGGCGGCTCCGAGGCATGGAGGAGGGGGCAAGCACAGGCGGCGGCGGGAGTCCGTGCGGAGCATGGCGACGCTGGTGTGCGGCAGCCGGTCTCCGACCGGAAGTCGGGGACGACGTGGCTGGGTTGGGCCGTGGCCTGGCCCGGTTGGCTGGGCCGGCCCAGTTCAGCGAGGAGAAGTTCTTCTTTTTTTAAACAGAGACAAACAAAAATAAATAAGAACAATAAAAACAAAATATTATATAGGCATATAATACATCAAAATTTTCATAAAAAGATTCTCTATCACATGAACATTTTTCTAACTTCAAATAAAATCCACAAAAATTTAAATAAAGCAAAGAGTGCTACTGTTGCAATAAAACCCAATAAAAATCATTTTAAAATACCAAACTGATTTCAAATTTATTTCTCTCCAATTTTCTAATGTAGGGAATCATTTTACCCTAATTTCCATATATTTTATTTTTGGAGAAAAATAATTTGAAAAAAACCAAATAACTCCAAATTGCTAATAATTTTCAAAGGGACTTTAAATTTGATTCTTTTAAACTTCCAACTCATATTTCATATGTTTTGAAGAAGTCATTTTATCTTCTCTCATGAAAATCATTGAGTTGCTTAAAGTTTCTGAATTTGAAATATTTCCAAATGAAATTCAAATGTTTTCAAAAACCCTTTTCATTTATTTAAATAGAATAAGTCATGTCATCTTCTCTCTACGGTTTTGAATTTGAAAAGAATTTGAATTCACAGAGATCATAAATGCAAAATGAAAGTTTGGGAAAGTCCTTTTATTCCCTCTCATTTAACTTTTAAAAAGTTTCAAATTTCACTCAAGTTCACACAAGCAACCACACCACAATCAAACAAACAATCAAAACTATTTATTTAATATAACATTCCAAAATTTAGAATTTGGGATGTTACAGGAACCAATATGGGCATCCAGGTCCCGCTATTGGTTATTGGTCGGAGAAGCGTCTCGATCATGTCTACATCATTCTCGAGCCCGTAGGGTCCGCACGCTTAACGTTCGTTGACGATATAGTATTATATGAGTTATGTGAATTGGTGACTGAATGTTGTTCGGAGACCCAGATGAGATCACGGACATGACGAGGAGCTCTGGAATGGTCCGGAGGTAAAGATTGATATATAGGATGATAATATTTGGTCTCTGGAAAGCTTTCAGAATGTACCAGGTATTTATTGGATCGCCGGAAGGGGTTCCGGGAGGCCACGGGGAGTTATTGGGCTTAACAGGGCAAGAAGAGGGGAGCACACCAGCCCACAAGGGGGCTGGCGCGCCCCACCTCATGGCGCCGACCCTAGGGAAGGAAGGGAAGAGGGCAGACCCCTCTTGCCTTCACTTCCATGTGAGAAAAAGGAAAGGAGGGGGCGCCTCCCCTCCTGCCTTCTCCCCTGCGCCATAGGAAGGAAAGGGGGCGCACCTAGGATAGGAGCCCAGGGAGGCCGCCGCCCCCCTTGGGGGTGCCCCTAGAGCTGCCTCCCCTCCCCCTACCTAAATATATGTGAGGAGAGGAGGGGGAAACACACACACCACGATTCCCAAGCCGTGTGCGGCGCCCCCTCTCCCTCTAGTTCTAGTTCCTCCTCCGTCCACGTCCGTAGTGCTTGGCGAAGCCCTGCGGAATAGTTTCACCACCACCGTCACCACATCGTCGTGCTGCCGGAACTCATCTACTACTTCACCTCTCTTGCTGGATCGAGAAGGCGAGGACGTCATCGAGCTAAACGTGTGCTGAACGCAGAGGTGCCGTACGTTCGGTACTTGGTCGGGATGGATCGTGAAGGTGTACAACTACATCAACCGCGTTGATAAATGCTTCCGCTTAGCGATATAAAAGGGTATTGAGAAGCTCTCCCCCTCTCGTAGCTATGCATCTCCATGGATAGATCTTGCGTGTGCGTAGAGTTTTTTTTTTGTTTTCCATGCAACGTTCCCCAACAGCAGCATCATGAGCCAGGTCCATGCGTAGATGATATGCACGAGTAGAACACAAAGGAGTTGTGGGCGGTGATGTTCATATTGCTTCCCACCAATGTCTTATTTTGATTCGGCGGCATTGTGGGATGAAGCGGCCCGGACCAACCTTACATGTCCACGCACATGAGACCGGTTCCACCGACTGACATGCAACTTGTTTTGCATAAAGGTGGCTGGTGGGTGTCTGTTTCTCCTACTTTAGTTGAATCGGATTTGACTATGGCGGTCCTTGTAGAAGGTTAAATAGCAACTTGATAATCACCGTTGTGGTTTTGCATAGGTAAGAACGGTTCTTGCTAGTTGCCCGTAGCAACCACGTAAAACTTGCAACAACATAGTAGATGACGTCTAACTTGTTTTTGCAGGGCATGTTGTGATGTGATATGGTCAAAATATGATGTGATATATGTTGATGTATGAGATGATCATGTTTTGTAATAAGTTCACGACTTGCATGTCAATGAGCACGACAACCGGCAGGAGCCTTAGGGTTGTCTTTAATTATTGTATGACCTGTGTGTCAATCACTTAAGTGCCATGTAATTGCTTTACTTTATCACTATGTGTTAGCAATAGTTGTAGAAGCAATAGTTGGAAAGACGAACCCTGCGCTACGATGGAGATCAAGGTGTCATGCTGGTGACGATGGAGATCATGTCGATGCTTTGGAGATGGAGATCAAAAGCACAAGATGGTGATGGCCATATCATGTGACATATTTTTGATTGCATGTGATGTTTATCCTTTATGCATCTTATTTTTCTTAGAACGACAGTAGCATTATAAGTTGATCCCTTCACTTAATTTCAAGATATAAGTGTTCTCCACGAGTATGCACCATTGCTAAAGTTCATCGTTTCGAAGCACCTCGTGATGATCGGGTGTGATAAACTCTACGTTCACATACAATGGGTGTATGCCGGTTTTGCACATGCAGAATACTTGGGTTAAACTTGACGAGCCTAGCATGTACAGACATGGTCTCGGAACACTGGAGACCGAAAGGTCGAACATGAGTCATATAGTAGATATGATTGGACATGGGTTAGTTGATTTGGATCATGTATCACTTAGACAACTTGAGGGATGTCGATTTAAGTGGGAGTTCATTAGTAATTTGATTATTTGAACTAAAATTTATCATGAACTTAGTCTTAATAGTTTTTGCATATCTATGTTGTAGATCAATGGCCCGTGCTGGCATTCCCTTGAATTTTAATGCGTTCCTAGAGAAAGCTAAGTTGAAAGATGATGGTAGCAACTACATGGACTGGGTTCGTAACTTGAGGATTATCCTCATTGCTGCACAGAAGAATTATGTCCTCGATGCACCGCTAGGTGACAGGCCTGCTGCAGGAGCTGATGCAGATGTTATGAAAGTCTGGCAGGCTTGATTTGATGACTACTCAATAGTTCAGTGTGCCATGCTTTACGGCTTAGAACCGGGACTTCAAAAGCGTTTTGAATGCCACGGAGCATATGAGATGTTCCAGGAGCTGAAGTTAATATTTCAAGCAAATGCCCGGGTTGAGAGATATGAAGTCTCCAACAAGTTCTTTAGCTGCTGTAAGATGGAGGAGAACAGTTCTGTCAGTGAACACATACTCAAAATGTCTGGGTATCATAACCACTTGACTCAGCTGGGAATTGATCTTCCAGTTGAGAGTGTTATTGACAGAGTTCTTCAGTCACTACCACCAAGCTACAAAGGCTTCGTGATGAACTATAATATGCAAGCGACGAGAAAACGATTCCGGAGCTCTTCGCGATGCTGAAATCAGCGGAGGTAGAAATCAAGAAGGAGCATCAAGTGTTGATGGTTAACAAAAACACTAGTTTCAAGAAAAAGGGCAAGGGAAAGAAAGGGAACTTCAAGAAGAATGGCAAGCAAGTTGCTGCTCCCGTGAAGAAGCCCAAAGCTGGACCCAAGCCTGAAACTGAGTGCTTGTACTGCAAAGGAAATGACCACTGGAAGCGGAACTACCCCAAACACTTGGCAGATAAGAAGGATGGCAAATTGAACAAAGATATATGTGATATCACTACTGGAATCCACTTCTTTGCCGTCTGCCACTTCTTTGCCATCAGCTAGCTGACGGCAAAGAGCTTCTTTGCCGTCAGTTTCTACAAAGCAGACGGCAAAGAAATAGCTGATGGCACATGCTATTTTGCCATCAGCCAGTACTTTGCCGTCAGCTCGCGGACGGCAAAGAGTTCTTTGCCGTTAGCTGGCCGATGGCAAAGAACCTTGTGGGCCCACAGACGCAAGGCTGTGGCTAGGTCAGCTCTTTGCCGTCTGCCATTTCTTTGCCGTCCGCTGGCTGACGGCAAACAATTCTTTGCCATCCGCTAGGGCACGGCATTGAATCACTAACCTCCCCCCACCGTTGAATCGCTCTCTCTCTCTCTCACCCACCAGCCCGCCGCCGCAGCCCCGTCCCCTGTGCCCGTCACCGCCCCTCCCCGCCGTCCTGCCGCCCCCTCCCGCCCGTCGCCGCCCCTCCCCGCCGTCCTGCCGCCCTGTCGTTGCCCCCTCCCGCCCGTCGCCTCCCCTCCCCGCCGTCCTGCCGCCCCGTCGCCGCCCGTCGCCGCCCCTCCCCGCCGTCCTGCCGCCCCGTCGCCGCCCCTCCCCGCCGCCCCATCGCCGCTCGTCGCCGCCCCTCCCTGCCGTCCTGCCGCCCCGTCGCCGCCCCTCCCCGCCGTCCTGTCGCCCCACGGTGAGACCCCTCTTCCACTTCCACACCCTTTTTTCTGCCATTTCTTTTTTTCCTTTTCTTTTTTAGATATTCGATATAGTTTTAGATAATAAATAGTTTTAGATAGTTTACATATTAGAAAAGAAGAAGGAAAAAAGGAAAAAGAAAAAAGGAAAAGAAGAAAAAATAAGAACAAGAATAAGAAAAAGAAGAAGAGGAGGAGGAGAAGAAAAAAGAAGAAGAAGAAGAAGAAGAAGAAGAAGAAGAAGAAGAAGAAAAGAGGAGAGCGGGAGAAGAAGAAGAGGGAAAGGGAAAGGAAGAAGAAGAAGAAGAGGAGGAGGAGGAGGAAGAGGAGGAGGAGGAGCAGAAGAAGAAGAAGAAGAAGAAGAAGAAGAAGAAGAAGAAGAAGAAGAAGAAGAAGAAGAAGAAGAAGAAGAAGAAGAAGAAGAAGAAGAAGAAGAAGAAGAAGAAGAAGAAAAAGAAGGAGGAGGAGGAGGAGAAGAAGAAGAAGAAGAAGAAGAAGAAGAAGAAGAAGAAGAAGAAGAAGAAGAAGAAGAAGAAGAAGAAGAAGAAAAGGAAGAAGAAGAAGAAGAAGAAGAAGAAGAAGAAAAGGAAAAGGAGGAAAAAAGAAGAAGAGGTGAAGAAGAAGAAGAAAAAGACACGTTTTTATACTTTCTTATTTAGGGTTCCACCACGTTTTGCACTTTCTTTCTTTTCTTTAGTTGAATGTTTTTATACTACTAGCTAGTTGCCTAGTTTGCTAACCGAAAGAAGTTAAAATAGTTATTATATGAAATTCAACTAAAGTCAACATTTTTGACGACTAGTGCTACTAATAAATTTAACTAGAGCCATCATATGTCCACAAGTGCATTGTTTTTTGAATGAGAAATGATAGCTTGGTGTAGTTGATTATCTTCTGCTCAAAATTTCTTATGTTATAATCTTGTATGATAATGTTGTAAGGGTACTAATTGGTCTCTTCTGCTTCTTATTAGAGATGGGGGAAAGTGATACGTCCATTTTGCATCATGCCTTTATATCGATATTTATTGCATGATGGGATGTTATTACACATTATGTCACAATACTTATGCCTATTCTCTCTTATTTTACAAGCTTTACATAAGGAGGGAGAATGCCGGCAGCTGGAATTCTGGGCTGGAAAAGGAGCAAATATTAGAGACCTATTCTGCACAACTCCAAAAGTCGTGAAACTCCATGAAAGTTATTTTTGGAAATAATAAAAAATAATGAGCGAAAGAAATACGTCAGGGGGACCTTCACCTGTCCACAAGGGTGGGGGGCGCGCCCTACCCCCTGGGCGTGCCCCCTGCCTCGTGGACCCCCTATTGGCCCTCCGGTGCCCATCTTCTGCTATATGAAGTCTTTCGTCCGAATAAAAATCAGAAGCAAGCTTTTGGGACGAGACTCCGCCGCCACGAGGTGGAACCAATCTAGGGCTCCGGCAGAGCTGTTCTGCTGGGGACACTTCCCTCCGGGAGGGGAAAATCATCGTCATCGTCATCACCAACGCTCCTCTCATCGGGAGAGGGCAATCTCCATCAACATCTTCACCAGCACCATCTCCTCTCAAACCCTAGTTCATCTCTTGTATCCAATTCTTGTCTCTAAGTCTGGGATTGGTACCTGTAGGTTGCTAGTAGTGTTGATTACTCCTTGTACTTGATGCTAGTTGGTTTATTTGGTGGAAGATCATATGTTCAGATCCTTTATGCATATTAATATCCCTCTGATTATGAACATGAATATGATTTGTGAGTAGTTACGTTTGTTCCTGAGGACATGGGAGAAGTCTTGCTATTAGTAGTCATGTGAATTTGGTATTCGTTCGATATTTTGATGAGATGTATGTTGTCTCTCCTCTAGTGGTGTTATGTGAACATCGACTACATGACACTTCACCATTATTTGGGCCTAGAGGAAGGCATTGGGAAGTAATAAGTAGATGATGGGTTGCTAGAGTGACAGAAGCTTAAACCCTAGTTTATGCATTGCTTCGTAAGGGGCTGATTTGGATCCATATGTTTCATGCTATGGTTAGGTTTACCTTAATACTTTTGTTGTAGTTGTGGATGCTTGCAATAGAGGTTAATCATAAGTGGGATGCTTGTCCAAGTAAGGGCAGCACCCAAGCACCGGTCCACCCACATATCAAATTATCATAGTACCGAACGCGAATCATATGAACGTGATGAAAACTAGCTTGACGATAATTCCCATGTGTCCTCGGGAGCGCTTTTCTCTATATAAGAGTTTGTCCAGGCTTGTCCTTTGCTACAAAAAGGATTGGGCCACCTTGCTGCACTTTATTTACTTTTGTTACTTGTTGCTCGTTACCAATTATACTATCACAAAACTATCTGTTACCTATAATTTCAGTGCTTGCAGAGAATACCTTGCTGAAAACCGCTTATCATTTCCTTCTGCTCCTCGTTGGGTTTGACACTCTTACTTATCGAAAGGACTACGATAGATACCCTATACTTGTGGGTCATCAAGACTCTTTTCTGGGGCCGTTGCCGGGGAGTGAAGCGCCTTTGGTAGGTGGAATTTGGTAAGGAAAATTTTATATAGTGTGCTGAAATTTACTGTCACTTGTTACTATGGAAAGTAATCCTCTGAGGGGCTTATTCGGGGTATCTTCACCCCGACCAGTAGAGCAAAGCGTTGCTCCTCAACCTACTGAACCTACTGAAGATGAGAATGTCTACTTTGAAATTCCTTCGGGTATGTTAGAAAAGTGCTAGCAAATCCTTTTGCAGGAGATGGAATAATGCACCCTGATGAGCACCTAATCTATGTAGATGAAGTTTGTGGATTATTTAAGCTTGCAGGTATACCCGATAATGTTATTAAGAAGAAGGTCTTCCCTTTATCTTTGAAGGGAGATGCATTGACATGGTATAGGCTATGTGATGATATGGGGTCATGGAACTACAAACGATTGAAATTGCAATTTCATCAGAAGTTTTATCCTATGCATCTTGTTCATCGTGATCACAATTATATATATAATTTTTGGCCTCGCAAAGGAGAAAGCATCGCTCAAGCTTGGGGGAGTCTTAAATCAATGTTATATTCATGCCCCAATCATGAGCTCCCAAGAGAAATAATTATTCAAAGTTTTTATACTCGGCTTTCTAATAACAATCGCACCATGCTCGATACTTCTTGTGCTGGCTCTTTTATGATGAAGACTATTGAATTCA
This sequence comes from Triticum aestivum, assembly GCF_018294505.1. Taxonomy (NCBI): domain Eukaryota; kingdom Viridiplantae; phylum Streptophyta; class Magnoliopsida; order Poales; family Poaceae; genus Triticum; species Triticum aestivum. The sequence continues at coordinate 389,725,060 of NC_057808.1, read as the reverse complement.
AATGGAATTTATTGGAAAGAATTAAACGCAACTCTGAAGATTGGGATGTCGACGAAGGTAAGGAGTCAGGTATGGATACCGATGTTTTCCGTAAATTTAGCACTAACTATGGGCTTGACTCTGAGATAGTAGCTTCTTTTTGTGAATCTTTTACTGCTCACGTTGATCTCCCTAGGGAGAAGTGGTTTAAATATCATCCTCCCATAGAAGTAAAAGTAGCTGCACCTATTAAAGTTGAAGAAAAGACTATCACTTATATTGATCCTATTGTTCCTACTTCTTATGTTGAGAAACCACCTTTTCCTGTTAGGATAAAGGATCACGCTAAAGCTTCAACTGTGGTTCGTAAAAGCAATATTAGAACCTATACACCTCCTGAGCAAGTTAAAGTTGAACCTAATATTGCTATTGTTAAAGATCTCTTAGCTGATAATATTGATGGGCATGTTATTTATTTCCGTGAAGAGACTGCTAGAATTGCTAAACCTTGTGCTAAAGATAAACATAGACCTGTGGTAGGCATGCCTGTTATTTCTATTAAAATAGGAGATCATTGTTATCATGGCTTATGTGATATGGGTGCCAGTGCTAGTGCAATACCTATTGACTTATACAAAGAAATTATGCACGATATTGCACCTACTGAGTTAGAAGATATTGATGTCACAATTAAACTTGTCAATAGAGATACTATTTCACTAATGGGAATTGTTAGAGATGTTGAAGTCTTGTGTGGGAAAACTAAATATCCTGCTGATTTTCTTGTTCTTGGCTCCCCACAAGATAGCGTTTGTCCCATTATATTTGGTAGACCCTTGCTGAACACTATTAATGCTAAGATAGACTGCGAAAAGGATGTTGTTACTATTGGTTTGGATGATATGTCTCATGAGTTTAATTTCTCTAAATTTCGTAGACAACACCGTGAAGAGGAATTGCCTAGTAAGGATGAAATAATTGGTCTTGCTTCTATTGCCGTACCTCCTAATGATCCTTTAGAACAATATTTGCTAGACCATGAAAATGATATGTTTATGAATGAAAGAAGGGAAATAGATGAAGTATTCTTTAAACAGGAACCTATCCTGAAACACAATTTGCCTGTTGAAATCCTAGGGGATCCTCCTCCACCCAAGGGTGATCCCGTGTTTGAGTTTAAACAGTTACCTGATACTCTTAAATATGCTTATCTTGATGAAAAGAAGATATATCCTGTTATTATTAGTGCTAACCTTACAGAGCATGAAGAAGAGAGATTATTGAAAACTCTGAAGAAGCACCGCACTGCTATTGGATATACTCTTGATGATCTTAAGGGCATTAGTCCCACTCTATGTCAACATAAAATAAATTTGGAGAAAGATGCCAAACCAGTTCGTGATCATCAACGACGGCTGAATCCTAAGATGAAAGAAGTGGTAAGAAAGGAAATAGTAAAGCTCCTTAAGACAGGTATAATTTATCCCGTTGCTGATAGTCAGTGGGCAAGTCCTGTCCACTGTGTCCCTAAGAAGGGAGGTATTACTGTCGTTCCTAATGATAAAGATGAATTGATCCCGCAAAGAATTATTACAGGTTATAGGATGGTAATTGATTTCCGCAAATTAAATAAAGCTACTAAAAAGGATCATTACCCCTTACCTTTTATCGATCAAATGCTAGAAAGACTATCCAAACATACACATTTTTGCTTTCTAGATGGTTATTCTGGTTTCTCTCAAATACCTGTGTCAGCCGATGATCAATCAAAGACCACTTTTACTTGCCCTTTCGGTACTTTTGCTTATAGACGTATGCCTTTTGGTTTATGTAATGCACCTGCTACCTTTCAAAGATGCATGATGGCTATATTCTCTGACTTTTGTGAAAAGATTTGTGAGGTTTTCATGGACGATTTCTTCGTTTAAGGATCCTCTTTTGATGATTGCTTGAGCAACCTTGATCGAGTTTTGCAGAGATGTGAAGAAACTAATCTTGTCTTGGGAAAAGTGCCACTTTATGGGTAATGAAGGTATTGTCTTGGGGCATAAAGTTTCTGAAAAAGGTATTGAAGTTGATAAAGCCAAGGTTGATGCTATTGAAAAGATGCCATGTCCCAAGGACATCAAAGGAATAAGAAGCTTCCTTGGTCATGCCGGTTTTTATAGGAGGTTCATTAAGGACTTCTCAAAAATTTCTCGGCCTCTGACTAATTTATTACAAAAAGATATACCATTTGTCTTTGATGATGATTGTGTAGAAGCATTTGAAATGCTTAAGAAAGCATTGATCTCTGCCCCTATTGTTCAGCCACCTGATTGGAATTTACCTTTTGAAATTATGTGTGATGCTAGTGATTATGCTGTAGGTGCTGTTCTAGGGCAAAGAGTTGAGAAGAAATTAAATGTTATTCAATATGCTAGTAAAACTCTAGACAATGCTCAGAGAAATTATGCTACTATTGAAAAAGAATTCTTAGCAGTTGTATTTGCTTGTGATAATTTCAGACCTTATATTGTTGATTCTAAAGTAACTATTCACACTGATCATGCTGCTATTAAATATCTTATGGAAAAGAAAGATGTTAAACCTAGACTTATTAGATGGGTTCTCTTGTTACAAGAATTTGATTTGCATATTACAGATAGAAAGGGAGCTGAGAACCCCGTTGCAGACAACTTGTTTAGGTTAGAAAATGTTCTTGATGACCCACTACCTATTGATGATAGCTTTCCTGATGAGCAATTAAATGTCATAAATGCTTCTTGTACTGCTCCATGGTATGCTGATTATACATCGTTGCTAAATTTATACCACCTAGTTTCACATACCAGCAAAAGAAAAAGTTCTTCTATGATTTGAGACATTACTTTTGGGATGACCCACATCTTTATAAAGAAGGAGTAGATGGTGTTATTAGACGTTTTGTACCTGAGCATGAACAGGAACAGATCCTAGGCAAGTGTCACTCCGAAGCTTATGGAGGACACCACGCTGGAGACAGAACTGCGCATAAGGTATTGCAATCCGGTTTTTATTGTCCTACTCTCTTCAAGGATGCCCGTAAGTTTGTCCTATCTTGTGATGAATGTCAAAGAATTGGTAATATTAGTAGACGTCAAGAAATGCCTATGAATTATTCACTTGTTATTGAACCATTTGATGTTTGGGGCTTTGATTATATGGGACCTTTTCCTGCCTCTAATGGATACACACATATTTTAGTTGCTGTTGATTACGTTACTAAGTGGGTAGAAGCTATTCCAACTAGTAGTGCTGATCACAACACTTCTATTAAAATGCTTAAATAAGTTATTTTTCCGAGGTTTGGAGTCCCTAGATATTTAATGACTGATGGTGTTTCACATTTTATTCATGGTGCTTTCCGAAAAATGCTTGCTAAATATGATGTTAATCATAGAATTGCATCTCCTTATCACCCGCAGTCTAGTGGTCAAGTAGAATTGAGCAACAGAGAGCTCAAATTAATTTTGCAAAAGACTGTTAATAGATCTAGAAAGAATTGGTCCAAGAAACTTGATGATGCATTATGGGCCTATAGAACTGCATATAAAAATCCTATGGGTATGTCTCCGTATAAAATGGTTTATGGAAAAGCATGTCACTTACCTCTCGAACTAGAACATAAGGCTTATTGGGATATTAAGGAGCTCAACTACGATTTCAAACTTGCAGGTGAGAAGAGGTTATTTGACATTAGCTCACTTGATGAATGGAGAACCCAAGCCTATGAGAATGCCAAATTGTTTAAAGAAATAGTTAAAAGATGGCATGACAAAAGAATACAAAAGCGCGAGTTTAATGTAGGTGATTATGTATTGCTATACAACTCTCGTTTAAGATTTTTTGTAGGAAAACTTCTCTCTAAATGGGAAGGCCCTTACGTTATCGAGGAGGTCTATCATTCCAGTGCCATAAAAATCAATAACTTTGAAGGCACAAATCCGAAGGTGGTGAACGGTCACAGAATCAAACATTATATCTTAGGTAATCCTATAAATGTTGAAACCAATGTTATTGAAACCGTAACCCCGGAGGAATACATAAGGGACACTTTCCGGAACGTTTCAGACTCTGAAAGGGAATATGTATGTGGTACGGTAAGTGAACCGACTCCAAAACAGTTCTAATGGCAATTTTTCTCCGTTTTGGAATATTTAGAAACATAGAAAAATAAGAAGCAGTCCGGGAAGGACACGAGGCCTCCACGAGGGTGGAGGGCGCGCCCTACCCCCTGGGCGCGCCCCCTGCCTCGTGGGCACCTCGTGCGCTCTCCGGACTCCGTTTTCTTGCACGTTACGTATTTTGGTCGGTAAAAATTCATTATATATTCTCCCGAAGGTTTTGACCACCGTATCACGCAATTGTCCTCTATTCTTGTTTCGAGCTGTTTCTCTGACAGATCTAGATCATCATGACGTCTCCAAGTGCCCCCAAGGACAAGTTCTTCGAGAAGATCATCAACCCCTACCTCGCGGAGGTGCTGCAACACCCTCAAACCATTGAGATGCGTGATGGGTTGCTGCACATTCACGATGTTGAGGGACCACGGAAGACCGGAAGCATGGAGACAAGGCTTGAAGCAATGGAGCAACAAGTTTTCAAGTGCCAGGAGATGGTGGAGCGTGGACTTGACTCCAATCACATAATGATCACAGAGTTCACCAACAACCACAAGCTAGATGCCAAGGACATTGGGGAGGCCATCTTCAAGCTCCACGAGAAAATCGAGCACCTCCAAGCCCAAATCTATGACCTGCAAAACCAAAACTGTGAGTATGAATATAGATTCGAAAGGATGAGTTTGGCTGCAGATTTAAAGATCCCGGAGACTCGATCATCCTTCTATGATGGTGAGCCGATGCCTTGGAAGATGGACGACAAGCCTACATCATCAACAACCCCTTCACCAGCAAAGGAGATATAATCACATGGGTATGGGCATTCCCCTTGGCAACTGCCAAGCTTGGGGGAGATGCCCCGGTATCGTATCACCACCACATCTCCTATCTTTACCATTTTCTTAGCTCGATCCTATTAGTAGTATCTTGATCTAGTAAAATAAAGTTTTGGTATGATCTAGTTTTGAGTTTTGCTTTATGATCCCTCTATGTAATCGAGTCCGTGAGCTATATATAATAAAGATTAGTGTTGAGTCAAGGGCTTGATTATCTTGCTATGATCTTGAGTGAACAAAAGAAAAGAGAAAATAATAAAAAGAAATAAAAAAGAGATCATATTGATCTTATGAAGAGTAATGACTTCACATAGAAAGAGTATGATGATTAAAAATTGTTGAGAGTTGACAAACATAGCTTTGGTCATCGTTGCAATTAATAGGAAGTAATAAAGAAAGAGAGGTTTCACATATAAATATACTATCTTGGACATCTTTTATGATTGGGAGCACTCATTAAAATATGACGTGCTAAAGAGTTGATGTTGGACAAGGAAGACAACGTAATGGGTTATGTTTTCTTATATCTGAGATAAAGTATATTGTCATGGATCATCCAACATGTTGAGCTTGCCTTTCCCCCTCATGCTAGCCAAATTCTTTGCACCAAGTAGAGACACTACTTGTGCTTCCAAAAAACCCTTAAACCAGTTTTGCCATGAGAGTCCACCATACCTACCTATGGATTGAGTAAGATCCTTCAAGTAAGTTGTCATCGGTGCAAGCAATAAAAATTGCTCTCTAAATATGTATGATTGATTGGGTGTGGAGGAAATAAGCTTTATACGATCTTGTGATGTGGAAGAAATAAAAGCGACGGACTGCATAATAAAGGTCCATATCACAAGTGGCAATATAAAGTGACGTTCTTTTGCATTAAGATTTTGTGCATCCAACCCTGAAAGCGCATGGCAACCTCTGCTTCCCTCTGCGAAGGGCCTATCTTTTATTATTACCTTCTACCTTATGCAAGAGTCACGGTGATCTTCACCTTTCCTTTTTACATTTTATCCTTTGGCAAGCACAGGATGTTGGAAAGATCCTGATAGATATATCTAATTGGATATGGGTTAGCATGAATTATTATTGTTGACATTACCCTTGAGGTAAAAGGTTGGGAGGCGAAACTATAAGCCCCTATCTTTCTCTGTGTCCGAATAAAACTCCGTAACCACAAGTATTGCGTGAGTGTTAGCAATTATGAAAGACTAAATGATAGTTGAGTATGTGGATTTGCTAGAAAGCTCTGATATAGACTCTTTCTGATGTTACGATAAATAGCAATTGCTTCAATGACTGAGATTACAGTTTGTTGGTTCTCAATAAAGTTTCTGATTCATACTTTGCATTGTGAATAGATTGTTACTTGAGCATAAGGAATCATATGACAATATCCATATATGTTGCTGTTATGAGAATAATCATGATGCCCTCATGTCCGTATTTTATTCTATCGACACCTCTACCTCTAAACATGTGGACATATTTATCGTTATCAGCTTTCGCTTGAGGACAAGCGAGGTCTAAGCTTGGGGGAGTTGATACGTCCATTTTGCATCATGCCTTTATATCGATATTTATTGCATTATGGGTTGTTATTACACATTATGTCACAATACTTATGCCTATTCTCTCTTATTGTACAAGGTTTACATAAGGAGGGAGAATGCCGGCAGCTGGAATTCTGGGCTGGAAAAGGAGCAAATATTAGAGACCTATTCTGCACAACTCCAAAAGTCCTAAAACTCCACGAAAGTTATTTTTGGAAATAATAAAAAATACTGAGCGGAAGAAATACGTCAGGGGGGCCTCCACCTATCCACGAGGGTGGGGGGCGCGCCCTACCCCCCTGGTCGCGCCCCCTGCCTCGTGGGCCCCCTGTTGGCCCTCCGGTGCCCACCTTCTGCTATATGAAGTCTTTCGTCCAAAGAAAAATCAGAAGCAAGCTTTCGGGACGAGACTCCGCCGCCACGAGGCGGAACCTTGGCGGAACCAATCTAGGGCTCCGGCAGAGCTGTTCTGCCGGGGACACTTCCCTCCGGGAGGGGGAAGTCATCGTCATCACCAACGCTCCTCTCATCGGGAGAGGGCAATCTCCATCAACATCTTCACCAGCACCATCTCCTCTCAAACCCTAGTTCATCTCTTGTATCCAATTCTTGTCTCTAAGTCTGGGATTGGTACCTGTAGGTTGCTAGTAGTGTTGATTACTCCTTGTAGTTGATGCTAGTTGGTTTATTTGGTGGAAGATCATATGTTCAGATCCTTTATGCATATTAATACCCCTCTGATTATGAACATGAATATGCTTTGTGAGTAGTTACGTTTGTTCCTGAGGACATGTGAGAAGTCTTGCTATTAGTAGTCATGTGAATTTGGTATTCGTTCGATATTTTGATGAGATGTATGTTGTCTCTCCTCTAGTGGTGTTATGTGAACGTCGACTACATGACACTTCACCATTATTTGGGCCTAGAGGAAGGCATTGGGAAGTAATAAGTAGATGATGGGTTGCTAGAGTGACAGAAGCTTAAACCCTAGTTTATGCGTTGCTTCGTAAGGGGCTGATTTGGATCCATATGTTTCATGCTATGGTTAGGTTTACCTTAATACTTTTGTTGTAGTTGCGGATGCTTGCAGTAGAGGTTAATCATAAGTGGGATGCTTGTCCAAGTAAGGGAAGCACCCAAGCACCGGTCCACCCACATATCAAATTATCAAAGTACCGAACGCGAATCATATGAACGTGATGAAAACTAGCTTGACGATAATTCCCATGTGTCCTCGGGAGCGCTTTTCTCTATATAAGAGTTTGTCCAGGCTTGTCCTTTGTTACAAAAAGGATTGGGCCACCTTGCTGCACTTTATTTACTTTTGTTACTTGTTGCTCGTTACCAATTATCCTATCACAAAACTATCTGCTACCTATAATTTCAGTGCTTGCAGAGAATACCTTGCTGAAAACCGCTTATCATTTCCTTCTGCTCCTCGTTGGGTTCGACACTCTTACTTATCAAAAGGACTACGATAGATCCCCTATACTTGTGGGTCATCAGGAAGCCGCCACCGCAGACTCCGCTCTGCTACACCGGAGTACGAGTTGGATGCTTTCGAGTTCTTCAGTATCATACTTGGGACTTCAGTATCATCCAGTAGCACAAAATGACCAAGTTTACATAATAAGCTTATAGTCTTCTTCTTCTTCTTCTCCAAAATGACATAATTTAGCTCTAAGTTAGCTCTAATATGCTTAGTTCACGCAAAGATGGCATAATTAGCTAGGTTGGCTCCATTTTACCTAAGTTGGCTCTAATATGCTAAGTTTCCTATAGGTTAGCTCCAAAATTACTTATGTTAGCACAAAATGACCAAGTTTACATAATAAGATTATAGTCTTCTTCTTCTTCTTCTTATTCTTCTTCTTCTTCTTCTCCAAAATGACATAAGTTAGCTCTAATTTAGCTCTAATATGCTTAGTTTCCTATAGGTTAACTCCAAAATTACTTATGTTAGCACAAAATGACCAAGTTTACATAATAAGTATGCTTACTTCTTATAGTCTTCTTATTCTTCTTCTTAATTTTCTTCTTCTTCTTCTAACATCTTGTTTATCACTTTGCAGATTTGATTTAATTCACGGAAGCTTGCATGGATGGAGTGCTTCTTTTCCATTTGTGCTTTTATTTTGTATCAATGAACTTGCATGGTTGGAACTTGTTATATGGATGGATGGATAACGGTGTTGGATGAATGTGAAACTTTTGTAATATGTAAGTATGAAACTATATATGTGTTGGTTATGTATGTATCTATGATGAAACTTGTGTGTTGGATATGCTTGTTGTGTATATATGTATATCTGTGTATATCTGTGAATTGCTGTCAAATTGAATGAATTAAATCAAAAACAGGGCTGTACTGGCTCTTTGTCGTCAGCTAGCTGACGGCAAACATGCCACATGGCAGCTACCTGTGATTCCTGGGACTGGCATGTTTGAGTACTTTGCCGTCAGCCAGCGGACGGCAAAGACCTTAGCCTCTTTGTCGTCCGCTGGCTGACGGCAAAGCACGTCGTTAACCCCTAACAGCTCTCACCCCACCTCAGTGCCGTCCACGATGTTTGCCGTCTGCTGGCCACCAACGGCGGACGTCACAATCCTTTGCCGTCCGTTCCCAGGAAGCGGACGGCAAAGAAGGCCTTTGCTGGCACATGTTCAGACGGACAGTTTGCCGTCTGCTGACGGACGACAAAGAAGTTTGCCGTCCGTGATCCATCCTTTGCCGTCCGCCTTGGCGGACGGCAAAGAAGCTGATTCTAGTAGTGTATACATGTTATTGATGTGTTCCTTACTAATGCTCGTAGTAGCGCCTAGGTATTTGATACTGGTTCAGTTGCCCATATTTGTAACTCGAAACAGGAGCTACGGAATAAATGAAGATTGGCTAAGGACGAGGTAATGATGCGTGTCGGGAATGGTTCTAAGGTTGATGTGATCGATGTCGGCACGCTACCTCTACATCTACCTTCGGGATTAGTTTTAGACCTCAATAATTGTTATTTGGTGCCAGCATTGAGCATGACTATTATATCTGGATCTTGTTTATTGTGAGACAGTTATTCATTTAAGTCAGAGTATAATGGTTGTTCTATTTATATGAGTACTATCTTTTATGGTCATGCACCTTTAATGAATGGTCTATTCTTGTTGAATCTCGGTCGTAGTGATACACATATTAATAATATTGATGCCAAAAGAGGCAAAGTTGATAATTATAGTGCAACATACTTGTGGCACTGCCGTTTAGGTCATATTGGTGTAAAGCGCATGAAGAAACTCCATACGGATGGACTTTTGGAATCACTTGATTATGAATCATTTGATACTTGCGAACCATGCCTCATGGGTAAGATGACTAAAACTCCGTTCTCCGGAACAATGGAGCGAGATAATGACTTATTGGAAATAGTACATACCGATGTATGCGGTCCGATGAGTGTTGAAGCACGCGACGTGTATTGTTATTTTCTAACCTTCACAGATGATTTAAGTAGGTATGGATATATCTACTTGATGAAACAGAAATCTGAAACATTTGAAAAGTTCAAAGAATTTCAGAGTGAAGTGGAGAATCATCGTAACAAGAAATAAAGTTTCTACGATCTGATCACGGAGGCGAATATTTGAGTTACGAGTTTAGTCTTCATTTAAGACAATGTGGAATTGTTTCACAACTCATGCCACCTGGAACACCATAGCGTAATGGCGTGTCCGAACATCGTAACCGTACTTTATTAGATATGGTGCATTCTATGATGTCTCTTACTGATTTGCCTTTTTCATTTTGGGGTTATGCATTAGTAACAACCGCATTCATGTTAAATAGGGCACTGTCTAAATCTGTTGAGACGACACCGTATGAACTATGGTTTGGTAAAGAAACCTAAGTTGTCGTTTCTTAAAGTTAGGGGATGCGACACTTATGTCAAAAGGCTTCAGCCTGATAAGCTCGAACCCAAAGCGGAGAAAGTGCATCTTCATAGGATACCCTAAAGAAACTGTTGGGTATACCTTCTACCACAGATCCGAAGGCAAAATCTTTGTTGCTAAGAATGGGTCATTCTAGAGACGGAGTTTCTCTCGAAAGAAGTGAGTGGGAGGAAATTAGAACTTGATGAGGTAATTGTACCTTCTCTCGAATTGGAAAGTAGCACATCAGAGAAAACCGTTTCCGTGATGCCTACACCAACTAGAGAGGAAGCTAATGATGATGACCATGAAACTTCAGGTCAAGTTACTACTGAACCTCGTAGGTCGACCAGAACATGTACCGCACCAGAGTGGTACGGTAATCCTGTCCTGGAAGTCATGTTGTTAGACAACGGCGAACCTACGAACTATGAAGAAGCTATGATGAGCCCGGATTCCGACAAATGGCTTGAGGCCATGAAATCTGAGATAGGATCCATGTATGAGAACAAAGTGTGGACTTTGGTGGACTTGCCCGATGATCGGCAAGCCATTGAAAATAAATGGATCTTCAAGAAGAAGACAGACGTTGATGGTAATATCACTGTCTACAAAGCTCGACTTGCAAAAGGTTTTCGACAAGTTCAAGGAGTTGACTACGATGAGACTTTCTCACCCGTAGAGATGCTTAAGTCTGTCTGAATCATGTTAGCAATTGCCGCATTTTATGATTATGAAATCTAGCAAATGGACGTCAAAACTACATTCCTTAACGGGTTTCTTAAAGAAGAGTTGTATATGATGCAACCAGAAGGTTTCGTCGATCCTAAAGGTGCTAACAAAGTGTGCAAGCTCTAGCGATCCATCTATGGACTGGTGCAAGCATCTCGGAGTTGGAATATACACTTTGATGATGTGCTCAAAACATTTGGTTTTATACAGACTTAAGGTGAAGCCTGTATTTACAAGAAAGTGAGTGGGAGCTCTGTAGCATTTTTGATATTATATGTGGATGACATATTGCTGATTGTAAATGATATAGAATTTCTGGATAACATGAATTAAAGGATACTTGAATAAGAATTTTTCAATGAAAGACCTCGGTGAAGCTGCTTATATATTGGGCATCAAGATCTATAGGGATAGATCAAGACGCTTAATAGGACTTTTAGAAAGCACATACCTTGACAAAGTTCTGAAGAAGTTTCAAAATGGACCAGTCAAAGAAAAGGTTCTTGCTTGTGTTGCAAGGTGTGAAATTGAGTCAGACTCAAAGTCCGACCACGACAGAAGATAGAGAAAAATGAAAGTCATTCCCTATGCCTCAGCCATAGGTTCTATTATGTATGCCATGTTGTATACCAGACCTGATGTGTGCCTTGCCATAAGTTTGGCAGGGAGGTACCAAAGTAATCTAGGAGTGGATCACTAGACATCCGTCAAAAATATCTTGATGTACCTAAAAGGACCAAGGATATGTTTCTCGTTTATGGAGGTGACGAAGGGCTGTCGTAAAGGGTTACATCGATGCTAGCTTTGACATAGATCCGGATGACCCTAAGTCACAAATGGGATACGTATTTATATTGAATAGTGGAGCTGTTAGTTGGGGCAGTTCCAAGCAGAGCGTCGTGCGGGATCTACGGTGAAGCGGAGTACATAGTTGCTTCAGAAGCAGCGCATGAAGGAGTCTGGATGAAGGAGTTCATATCCGATCTGGGTGTAATACCCAGTGCATCGGGTCTGAAAGGGCATGTAGCCCCTAAGTGTGGTTTTGGTAATTGAATGACAATCTCTATGGACTAATGTTTTCAGTGAGATATATTTGAAGGTTTTGTCCATAGATGGTGCCTCAAGGATGTTGGATGGAATCAAGGATGAAGTCCATATATATGAAGATAATGCCTCAAGGATATTGGATGGAATCAAGGATGAAGTCCATATAGATGAAGTTATATTTGCTCTAAGCTTTGGTATTAAATGACAATTCCTATGGAGCATCAAGTGCATTGGATCTTATATGAAGATATGTTCCATAGTGATGCTTGAAGTTCTTTGGGTTGTTATGTGAATATTGCCATCAAAGCATCCGAAGAAGTCCTCATGGTATCCCTCTCTGGATACCCCATGCACACGGGCTTATACCGTGTGCACGGGGTCGAGTGTCAACTCTCTGGATACCCCGTGCTCACGGGGCCTAGGTGTTGGCTCTCGAGATTCCATATCCAGCGAGGTTTCAAGTTGGTCTTCTGAGGATCAAGGCTTGAGAGAATAATCAAAGAGAAGAATTCGAGTTATGGTTTCAAGACAAGATCATGGTGAGCTCATGTGTTGGGTTTCGGTTGATCAAGCCTTGAAGCAAGCAACTAGAGTGAAGAATTCATTATGCCTCTCAAGACAAGATCATGTTGATCAAGTCTTGAAGCAAGCAACTAGAGTGACGAATTCATTATGCCTCTCAAGAGTTTGGGATGGAGTTTTTAGAAGGGCAAGTGGTGACCAAGATGATATTCATAGTGGAACTTGATATGGTCATGAAAGAGTCTTTGGTGATATTGTCTTGAAGCAATGAAGTGAAATGAAGAGTTCATTGTGGCTTTCAAGAAACCAAGATGGAGCTTGAAGTAAAGATGTTGGTTGACCAAGATGAAGCTCGAAGAGTATATCTAAGTGGTCAACTCACAAAGCACAAACAATGTACCACGTGAGATCAAGTGATCTAGTGGTATGGTAAGTAATTGTGAATTGTGCTTTGTTACCTAACCCATGCTATATGTTTGTTATGTCTATGTGGGTTAGGTGTTTCTCATAGGCTTGCATCAAAAGGAAAGATCTCGTGTAGCCTATGTGTGGATGACATCAAGTGGTGATGGTCATCGGATTCGAGGAGTCCAAGTGCAAGATGAGATGACATCATGTGGTGATGGTCATCGAGTTCGGGGAGTCCAGGTGCAAGATGAGAAGCCGGAGGTTATATGCTTTGAAGCTTGCGGTCCACATCATGATAATGTGCATGTGAAGATGGGCTTGAGATAAGGCTTCCCTCATTGCATCATGAGGAAGCAATTCGAGTATCTTCACCAAGTGGTCGTGGACAAGAAAGGGATTCCAACTTGAGGCAAGCATTAAAGTCATCATCAAGCTCAAGTTGAATGTGCAAGGCAAAGGTATACCTTAGCTAGGTTTTCCTAGTTTTGCCGGTCTCATAGTGCTTGGTGGGAGACCGGATTATAGGTTTGATAGCCGTACTATCAAGAGGGACTCTCGGGCAAGTAGCTTGATCACGTCGCATGCAGAGAGCTCAAACCTTTGCATTACTTGCATCATTCTTTCTTGTTGATCTTGGGTGGTTCTCTATGTGAGGACCTTGGGCTTTTCCATAGCTTCAAAACGAGCCCAAGATCATCGAATTCGGAGTCCGTATGCCCAAGTTATCGATGTTTTAGTGGGCTGCTACTGGCTGTCCTGGGAACCCCGTGTGCACGGGGTCTTTGACCCCCATGCGCACGGGGTGTCCAGAATTCTGGGTACTCCGTGCACACGGGCTCGTACCGTGCACACGGGGTCTCAACCCCCGTGCGCACGGGGTGCCCAGGAAATGCCCGTTGGAGCCCCAACGGCTAGTTTCGGAGTTTGGCTATTTAAGGGCCCTTTCCTCCCACCGGTTGGGGGTTGGTTCACACACATTCTAAACACCATTTTGAGCCTCTCTCCACCTCTCCCAAACCCCTATCTCCCCTCTATGTGAAGGGGGATTTGTGGATGGATTAGTGAGCCATTTGTTGATCATATCCAAAGCATCCCCTCTCTTCAATCTCCTACTTTCAAGAGTGCATCTTATGAGATTGAGAGAGTGAGTTGAGCATTTGTTGCTTGACCTTGCATTGCATTTGTTGCATTGGTTTGAGCTCCCTGCATCGATTTGTTCGAGTGTGAGCCCGTGAGTTTATTACTCTTGGAGGCCTCCGCCTCCTAGACGGTTTGGTGATACATTGAGAAGATTGTGAAAGAGGCCTATGTGGCCAAGGTTCCCCCGGAAGCTTCCTCTTGTGGTGTGCTCCGGGGAAGGGTGTTCAAGTGTCCTAGGTGGTCAAGTTCCTCCAGAAGCTTCCTTGTTTGTGGTGTGCTCAGGAGAAGTTTGTAAAGGTGTGGTGGTCGCCTTCAAGACCAACCCTGAGTGAATCGAGGCTCATCCGTTGGGGTGACTCGAAAAGGAGAATACGGTGAGTCACTTGGTGACGCCCCGGAGCTTTGGCTTCGGCACCGCTCTAACGGAGATTAGCACTCTCACGAGTGTGAACTTCGGGATAAATCCGCGTCTCCGACTCACTTGTGGTTATCTCTTACCCACACCCTTTACTTACCGCAATTCATACTTGCTCATATTGATATATCTTGTGCTAGTTGAATTGCTTAGTTGTTCCTACATTTCCATATCTTGTGATATGGTTTGTGCTTGCTAGTTTCCTTAAGTGCCTATCTTGTTTAGCATAGGTTGTTGGTGCACTTAGTTGAGCCTAGCATATTTAGGATTTGTGATTGAAAGGTATCCATTTAGTTTAATTCCGCATTAGGATAAAGCCAAATCCGTAACAGTTTTAAAACGCCTATTCACCCCGCCCCCCTCTAGTCGTCATCTAGATCCTTTCAGGGTCCAATGACAATCTTTTGTGACAACACTGGAGCAATTGCCTTAGCGAAGGAATCTAGGTTTCACAAGAGAACCAAACACATCAAGAGACGATTCAACTCCATTCGTGAAAAGGTCAATGATGGAGACATAGAAATTTGCAAAGTACATACGGATCTGAATGTGGCAGATCCGTTGACTAAACCTCTTTCGTGGGCAAAACATGATCAACACCAAGACTCCATGGGTGTTAGATTCATTACTATGTAATCTAGATTACTGACTCTAGTGCAAGTGGGAGGCTGTTGGAAATATGCTCTAGAGGCAATAATAAAGTGGTTATTATTATATTACCTTAATCATGATAAAGGTTTATTATTCATGCTAGAATTGTATTGACCGGAAACTTAAATACATGTGTGGATACATAAACAAATACCGTGTCCCTAGTGAGCCTCTACTAGACTAGCTCGTTGATGAAAAGATGGTTAAGGTTTCCTAACCATAGACATGTGTTGTCACTTGATAACGGGATCACATCATTAGGAGAATGATGTGATGGACAACACCCATCCGTTAGGATACCATATGATCGTTCAGTTTTTGCTACTGCTTTCTTAATGTCAAATACATATTCCTTCGACCACGAGATCATGCAACTCCCGGATACCGAGGAATACCTTGTGTGCTATCAAACATCACAACGTAACTGGGTGATCATAAAGGTGCTCTACAGGTATCTCCGAAGGTGTCTGTTGGGCTGCATGGATCGAGTAAAGGTATCTACGAAGATCTTGGGCAAGTAACATACTGGTAGACAAAGGGAACTACGTATGTTGTCATAAAGGTTCGACCGATAAAGATCTTCGTAGGATATGTAGGAACCAATATGGGCATCCAGGTCCCGCTATTGGTTATTGAAGGGAGAGGCATCTCGGTCATGTCTACATCATTCTCGAACCCGTAGGGTCCGCATGCTTAACGTTCGTTGACGACATAGTATTATATGAGTTATGTGAATTGGTGACTGAATGTTGTTCGGAGTCCCGGATGATATCATGGACATGACGAGGAGATCCGGAGGTAAAGATTGATATATAGGATGATAGTATTTGGTCTTCGGAAAGATTTCGGAATGCACCGGGTATTAATTTGATCATCGGAAGGGGTTCCGGGAGGCCATGGGGAGTTATTGGGCTTAGCAGGCCAAGAAGAGGGGAGCACACCAGCCCACAAGGGGGCTGACGCGCCCCACCTCATGGCGCCGGCCCTAGGGAAGGAAGGGAAGAGGGCCAGCCGCCTCTTACCTTCTCTTCCACGTGAGAAAAAGGAAAGGGGGGACGCCTCCCCTCCTGCCTTCTCCCCTGCGCCATAGGAAGGAAAGGGGGGCGCACCTAGGGTAGGAGCCCAGGGAGGCCGCCGGCCCGCTTGGAGGCGCCCCTTGGGCTGCCTCCCCCTACCTATATATATGTGACGAGAGGAGGGGGAAACACACACCATGATTCCCAAGCCGTGTGCAGCGCCCCCTCTCCCTCTAGTTCTAGTTCCTCCTCCGTCCATGTCCATAGTGCTTGGCGAAGCCTCGCGGAATAGTTTCACCACTACCATCACCACACCGTCGTGCTGCCGGAACTCATCTACTACTTCGCCTCTCTTGCTGGATCGAGAAGGCGAGGACGTCATCGAGCTGAACATGTGCTAAACGCGGAGGTGCCGTACATTCGGTACTTGATCGGGACGGATCATGAAGGTGTACAACTACATCAACCGCGTTGATAAATGCTTCCGCTTAGCGATCTACAAGGGTATATAGAAGCTCTCCCCCTCTTGTATCTATGCATCTCCATGGATAGATCTTGCGTGTGCTTAGACAAATTTTTGTTTTCCATGCAACGTTCCCCAACAAATACTACCCTCGAAGGCCTCATTCGGTTTGGAGGATTTTCATAAGAAAAACATAGGAACAAGGATTCTAGAGGAAAATTTCCTATAGATGCATTCGGTTTGTAGGAAATGCATACATGAATTTCATAGGAATACTATTCATTTCCTGTGTTTATGGAGGAAACTACACATCCACTCAAAGCTCATTTTACGCGTAGGAACGAGGCAGGTCAATTCCATAGGATGGCAAGTGTCCTAATTCCTACATTCTGGTTTCCACCTAACCGAATGAGTCCGAAAACTGTTGCAATCCCCTATACTTGTGGGTTATCAAGAATCGCCTGCTACTTGTGAGCTACGTTGGGATTTCCCCCGAAGAAGAAGGGTGAAGCAATATAGTAGCTGATAAGTATCTCCCTCAGTGAGAACCAAGGTTATCGAACCAATAGGAGAATCACACCAAGCCTAGTGAAAAACACCTGCACATACAAAAAGCAAATACTTGCACCCAACGCGAGCACGAGGGTTGTCAATCCCCTTGAACTCGTTACTTGCAAGGATCAAATCTGGTAGTGGTAGATATATAAATTGCAAAAAAAGTAAATAAATTGCTGCAATGCATTTTTGGTTTTTTGTAATATGATAAAAGTAGACCCGGGGGCTATAGTTTTTAGTAGAGGCTTCTCTCTTGAAACATATCATACTGTGGGTAAACAAATTCCTGTTGGGCAACTCATAGAAAGCGCATAATTATGATGTTATTCATAGCAATGATCATGTATATAGGCATTACGTCTGTGACAAGTAGACCTAAACGATTCTGCATCTACTACTATTACTCCACTAATCGACCGCTATCCAGCATGCATCTATGGTATTAAGTTTATGACAAACAAAGTAACACTTTAAGCAACATGACATAATGCAGACAAAATAAACTCAAGCAATATGAATGAACCCCGTCGTTTTACCCTTAATGGCAACAATACAAATACGTGCCTCGCTACCCCTTCTGTCACGAGGTGAGGACACCGCAAGATTGAACCCATTACAGAGCACCTCTCCCACTAAAGATAAATCATCTAGTTGGCCAAACCAAACGGGTAGATTGGAGAGAAATACAAAGTTATAACAATCATGCATAATAAAGTACAACAAAGACTCAATTACTTTCAATAAATAATCAGATCATAAACCCATAATTCATTGGATCCCAACAAACACACTGCAAAATAAAATTACATCGGATAGAACTCCATGAAGATCATAGAGAACTTTGTATTGAAGATCAAAGAGAGAGAAGAAGCCATCTAGCTACTAGCTATGGACCCGTAGGTCCCTGGTAAACTACTCACACATCATTGGAGGGCAGCAAGGTTGATGTGGAAGCCCTCCGTGATCGATTCCCCCTCCGGCAAAGTACCGGAAAATGCCTCCAGATGGGATCACGGAAGAACAGAAGCTTGCGGCGGCGAAAAAAGTGTTTCGGGTGGCTCTATTGGTTTCAGGATTTATGGGAATTTAGGGAGTTGGAATTAGGTCAAACGGAGCTCTGTGGGTCCCACAAACTCAGGGGGCGTGCCTGGTGAGCTTGTGGTGCTCTTGTAGCTCCCCTGGTCTCCTCCCGAGGCTCCTAGGGTCCCTTTTGTCCAGAAAAAATCATCGTAAAGTTTTATCATGTTAGGGCTTCATATTGATTTCAAAACATGCATAAAATAGCAACTGCCACTGAGCACTGGGTTAATAGGTTAGTTCCCAAAAAGATATAAAATTGCATATCCTCAGGAGCATGCTAGGCGGCAGGTGAGGTGGATTCATTTGAGATCGAACATGGAGAGAACACGGATTTGAGCGGAGGTGGGAGTTGCTGGGACAAGAGGAGGCACGTTATCAACGTTAGGTCTGGGCCAGCGGCACCGGCACAAGTATTGCCGCCGTGGCACCGCGCGCACCGTTGCCTAGCTTATCCCGCGCCGTCGGGATTTGCTCGGATCCACCCTAGGTAAATATGCGATTCTTGGAATGCCTAAGCATCTTTTTGCCGGTGCCATCATAGTTTATTTGGGGGTAAGTCCTTAATCACATGGATATATAGATTCATATTTTGAGTTTAGGAAAAAAATGGGCTATGAATTGGGAAATTTTCCACATTAGGGTTTCACAAGTCGCCAATTTCCCTCGTGCTCTTTGTTGTGTGAACCGAATTAGCGAAAGAAAAACTTTACTTGGTGCCATCAAAACTTAACCAGGAGTAGAACATGCAATTATGATCATGGGTTGCGAACCGAAACATCATCAGTCCTTATCTAGAACACTTAGAACCAGATAATGAGCAAGAACTTGACCGTCATCATTATAATTTATACACCCTTCGTAAAGAAATTTAAGTGCATTTCGATCACTACTTTAGTGATCTAAATGCTCTTATATTTCTTTACAAAGGGAGTAGAAACAATTACTCCCCTTAATGTAATAAATTAACACCAAGCTGCTATGATATTGATGGTATATACATGCTTAACATATTTTGCATGTAACCCTGAACTAGAACAACTTCAATATAAAGCGGAAATGAGGTGGTCAATATCAAATATGGGATTAGCCATTGGAGGCGAAGGTGAGGCCGCATGCATGCTTGGTGCAGGCATGGTGAAGGTCAGCGCAACACTGGTGTGGTTGCATGGTGAAGGTCAGCGCAACAATGATGTGGTGCACGGTGAAGGTCGGCGGAACAACGTTTTACGTCGTAAACTGCCCAATTTTGCCCCTTTGTCATGTATATGAAAGAATGACTGTCGCATGCAATGCACGGAGGAGGAAATGAGGAGAGCACATTGCCAATGGCGAATCTACAATAAAATGGAGGGGAGGGGGTGGGGGGGCTGGGTTGCCTGGGGTTACGCAGACATGTGTTGGGCCGGGCTGACATGTGGCTCGGGTGGGCCTTGAAACTAGTAGTAAAAGCTAATTTTACAGTGCCTTGAAACCCCCAATGCATGAGAATTAATACCGTTACAACTCCCGATCCCTGCATTCTATGCAAAACTAATCCGAAGGCAGATTCGTCAAGGGGGAATGGCAAGAGTTTTTCTTGATATGCACGCTTAACCCTATATATACAAACATAATTAGGAACAGAGGGAGTACGCAACATAACACATTAGCAACCATACAACAAACTTAGTGTCCCTGGGCGCATAAAAACCATTTTCGAGCTTCAAATATCTGCCAAATGAACTTTGTATCAATTATGATATACTCCAGTAGTAAAATGGGAAACGCAAAGCAGCACATTTAGTAGTTGAAACATATCTATCTGGTTTTCATTCAAAAAAGTGTTTTCAGGTACTCCCACCGTTCCAAAATACTCCCTTCGTCTGAAAATACTTGTCATCAAAATGGATAAAATAAGATGTATCTAGAACTAAAATACATCTAGATGCATCCCCTTTTAGTCATTTTGATGACAAGTATTTTCGGACGGAGGGAGTAGTTGACCCAACTTTATACTATAGTTAATATAAAGTTGAGTCATCTATATTTTGGAATGGAGAGAGTAAGAGCCAAACACACAAATAGCCAACGACGGGCTTTCGTGGAGTTGACCAAGCCGAAGGCCCCGCGGCACCTTTTGCTCAGGCTTGCAGCCGCGGACACGAACCAGATCCCGCCAGTGATGGGGTTATGCATGTCGTTAGTTTAGTTTTACCAGATCCCGGCGACCAGGCTGGGCTTAACCAGAGCGAAATGACTCCTTCGTGTTCCGCAACTCCGCCGGCGAGTCCGGTCCGAGGTTGCGGAGCGAGAGCGAGCGTCGTAGACGAAGTAGTCGAAGTATGCGAAAGTAAAATGACACAGAGAGATGGAGGAGACCAGCTTTATTAATCAATGATCAGGTGTTACAATGATGGCTCCTCGTTGCTTTATATAGGGGGTAGGTGGTCAAGGGATAAGTACCCACTTAGCAAAAAGAGGGGAAAATGGGAGGGGCCGGCCCGTAGCGTTGCACGCGGCCGCCGCCACCCCATCCGGGTGACCCGGTTTCCCAACACTCCCCCTTGGGTAATTATCCGTATATCCATGCCTCAAAACTCCGAAAAACCCAGTGGGAAAAATGTGGAGAAAGAGCACACAGTATACGTTGTTGTATTGCACGAATTGCCTCGTCAAAAACCTCGTGTGAGAAACATCAGGAAAACTCACTCAAGGGAAAAAGAGTACAATCCACTCAACCATCAAGTTGAGTACTCGATCATCAGGATTGAGATTTTAGCGACGAGTTTGTGAAGTTTTCCCCCCTGAACCTTGCATCTCTCTAAGTCTCATCATACCGATTCCACGCACACACCTCTCTAAGGTTGATGCCGGTAATGATTTAGTGAACATATCAGCAAGACTGTCACAGGACTTAGTATGCAAAACTCTCACCTCGTTCAACTGTTGCAGCTCATGTGCATAGAAGAACTTGGGACTAATATGCTTTGTGAGGTTACTCTTCACATAACCCATCTGGATTTGTGCAACACAAGCAGCATTATCTTCATAGATAATGGTAGGGGTTTGTACGGTGTTCAGCCCACATGTCTGCTGAATGTGGCCGATCATCCGCCGAAGCGATACACACTCTTTTGACGCTTCGAATAGTGCCATGATTTCCGAGTGGTTCGTGGAAGTCGACACAAGTGTTTGCTTGGACGATTTCCAGGAAAGCGCAGTTCCACCACAAAGGAAAACATAGCCAGTCTGCGATTTGCAATCATGCGGGTCCGACAGGTACCCAGCATCGGCATAGCCTATAATAGATAGGTCTTGATTCCTCTTATAAAATAGACCAAGATCTTTGGTCCCTTGCAGGTAACGGAAGACGTCCTTGACACCTTTCCAATGTCTTTTGGTAGGTTCAGAACTGTACCGAGCAAGCAAACTGACGGCGAACGCAATGTCTGGCCGTGTACAATTTGCGAGGTACATGAGTGCTCCAACTGCACTCAGGTAAGGAACCTCTGGTCCCAGAGTTTCCTCCCCCTCTTCCTTTGGCCTGAACGGGTCCTTGTCTGGCTGTAAAGATCTTCCGACCATCGGGGTCTTAGAAGGATATGCCTTATCAAATCCAAATCTTTCCAACACCTTCTGGGTGTAGGCCGACTGGTGCACTAGAATCCCATCAGGGAATGTTCAAGTTGCAGACCTAGACAGAACTTGGTTTTACCCAAATCCTTCATCTCGAATTCCGACATCAAGTAGGAACTCGCTTCCTCAATATCCTCAGGTGTACCGATTATGTTTAAATCGTCCACGTACACCGAGATTATACAGAATCCATCTTGGGATCGCCGTATAAAAACACATGGGCAATCTTTATTGCTCGTGTAGCCCTTCTCATGAAGGAAATCACTTAAGCGATTGTACCACATTCTACCGGACTGTCTGAGTCCGTACAGTGCCTTTTGAAGTTGAACACTGTATAGACCCCTATTTGCTCTATCATGGTTCGGAACAGGGATACCTTCTGGAACCTTCATGTATATGTTCGAATCCAAGTTACCATATAGGTAAGCAGTGACAACATCCATTAGTTTCATTTTCAAGCCCATGTTTACTGCCATCGAGATCAAGTATCTAAAGGTAACTCCATCCATGACTGGGGAATAAGTCTCCTCAAAATCGACACCTGGTCGTTGAGTGAACCCTTGAGCAACGAGCCTTGCTTTGCACCGTACTACCTTATTATTTTCATCTCTCTTTCGAACAAAAACCCACCTATGGCCAACAGGGCGAATGTGGGGAGGAGTTCGACAAACTGGTCCGAACACCTTCCTTTTGTTGAGAGATAATAATTCGGCAGTAATTGCCTGCTGCCAATCTTTCCAATCCGACCTTTTCTTGCAATCAGCAAGCGTGTTAGGCTCAGGGTCAAGATCTATGATTGAGGCAATTTTCGTAGCAAAGTTGATGTCGACAATCACCGTTGCTCGGTTCAGGGACTCCCCCGTATCAATATAATTTATGGCCATTTCGTCATGGAGCACATCAGGCGCAAACACTTGCTCTACCAAATTTCCCATTATGGGAGCAAGGTCCTTTAGATTTCCCGCGCCGATGTGTGCGCTCACATCTCCGCTGGGTGTTTCCCCTATGGGAAAGTTTAAGTCCGGAATTTCGTGCACTGAATTTTCCGTACTTGTGCCAGGTCTCGACTGGCTCCCCGTTTCAATTTGGGGTACTTTGGTGACAGGCTGTGATAAATCTCTCTTATCCTTTTTCGTCGGGCGTCCCCGAGTACTTGGGATTTGAGAAGCCGGATTTCTCGTCCTTTTAGACCTTTGGACGGGAGCGGGCATTGTTGGAAATATGCCCTAGAGGCAATAATAAAAGGTTATTATTATATTTCTGTGTTCATGATAATAGTCTTTTATTCATGCTATAATTGTATTGTCCGGAAATCGTAATACATGTGTGAATACATAGACCACAACCTGTCCCTAGTAAGCCTCTAGTTGACTAGCTCGTTGATCAACAGATAGTCATGGTTTCCTGACTATGGACATAGGATGTCATTGATAACGGGATCACATCATTAGGAGAATGATGTGATGGACAAGACCCAACTTAAGCATAGCATAAAAGATCGTGTAGTTTCGTTTGCTAGAGCTTTTCCAATGTCAAGTATCTTTTCCTTAGACCATGAGATCGTGCAACTCCCGGATACCGTAGGAGTGCTTTGGGTGTGCCAAACGTCACAACGTAACTGGGTGACTATAAAGGTGCATTACGGGTATCTCCGAAAGTGTCTGTTGGGTTGGCACGGATCGAGACTGGGATTTGTCACTCCGTGTAAACGGAGAGGTATCTCTGGGCCCACTCGGTAATGCATCATCATAATGAGCTCAATGTGACTAAGGCGTTAGTCACGGGATCATGCATTGCGGTACGAGTAAAGAGACTTGCCGGTAACGAGATTGAACAAGGTATTGGGATACCGACGATCGAATCTCGGGCAAGTAACATACCGATTGACAAAGGGAATTGCATACGGATTGATTGAATCCTCGACACCGTGGTTCACCCGATGATATCATCGTGGAACATGTGGGAGCCAACATGGGTATCCAGATCCCGCTGTTGGTTATTGACCGGAGAGGCGTCTCGGTCATGTCTGCATGTCTCCCGAACCCGTAGGGTCTACACACTTAAGGTCCGGTGACGCTAGGGTTGTAGAGATATATGTATGCGGAAACCCGAAAGTTGTTCGGAGTCCCGGATGAGATCCCGGACGTCACAAGAGGTTCCGGAATGGTCCGGAGGTGAAGAATTATATATAGGAAGTCCAGTTTTGGCCACCGGGAAAGTTTCGGGGGTTATCGGTATTGTACCGGGACCACCGGAAGGGTCCCGGGGGTCCACCGGGTGGGGCCACCTGTCCCGGAGGGCCCCGTGGGCTGAAAGTGGAGGGGAACCAGCCCCTAATGGGCTGGGGCGCCACTTTGGGCCTCCCCCCCATGCGCCTAGGGTTGGGAACCCTAGGGGGGGAGTTTCCCCTTGCCTTGGGGGGCAAGGCAACCCCTTCCCCCTTGGCCGCCGCCCCCCCCCCCTTGGAGATCCCATCTCCTAGGGCTGCGCACCCCCCTTGGGGGCCTATATAAAGGGGGGGAGGGAGGGCAGCATACTACAGCCTTTGGCGCCTCCCTCCTCCCCTGCAACACCTCTCTCTCGCGCGCAGAAGCTCGGCGAAGCCCTGCCGGAGAGCCGCTACATCCACCACCACGCCGTCGTGCTGTTGGATCTCCATCAACCTCTCCTCCCCCCTTGCTGGATCAAGAAAGGAGGAGACGTCGCTGCACCGTACGTGTGTTGAACGCGGAGGTGCCGTCCGTTCGGCACTCGGTCATCGGTGATTTGGATCACGGCGAGTACGACTCCGTCATCCACGTTCATTGGAACGCTTCCGCTCGCGATCTACAAGGGTATGTAGATCCACTCCTTTCCCCTCGTTGCTAGTAGACTCCATAGATGCATCTTGGTGAGCGTAGGAAAATTTTAAATTATGCTACGATTCCCAACAGTGGCATCATGAGCCAGGCCTATGCGTAGTTACTATGCACGAGTAGAACACAAAGAAGTTGTGGGCGTTGATGTTGCCAATTCTTCTTGCCGCTACTAGTCGTTTCTTGTTTCGGCGGCATTGTAGGATGAAGCGGCCCGGACCGACCTTACACGTACGCTTACGTGAGACAGGTTCCACCGACTGACATGCACTAGTTGCATAAGGTGGCTAGCGGGTGTCTGTCTCTCCTACTTTAGTCGGAACGGATTCGATGAAAAGGGTCCTTATGAAGGGTAAATAGAAATTGGCAAATCACGTTGTGGTCATACGTAGGTAAGAAATCGTTCTTGCTAGAAACCTACAAACCACGTAAAAAACTTGCAACAACAATTAGAGGACGTCTAACTTGTTTTTGCAGCAAGTGATATATGTGATATGATATGGCCAGAAGATGTGATGAATGATATATGTGATGTATGAGATTGATCATATTCTTGTAATAGGAATCACGACTTGCATGTCGATGAGTATGACAACCGGCAGGAGCCATAGGAGTTGTCTTTATTATTTTGCATGACCTGCGTGTCATTGAATAACGCCATGTAATTTACTTTACTTTGTTGCTAAACGGTTAGCCATAGAAGTAGAAGTAATCGTTGGCGTGACAACTTCATGAAGACACAATGATGGAGATCATGATGATGGAGATCATGGTGTCATGCCGGTGACGAAGATGATCATGGTGCCCCGAAGATGGAGATCAAAGGAGCATGATGATATTGGCCATATCATGTCACTATTTGATTGCATGTGATGTTTATCATGTTTTTGCATCTTATTTGCTTAGTACGACGGTAGCAAGTAGGATGATCCCTTATAATAATTTCAAGAAAGTGTTCACCCTAACTGTGCACCGTTGCGAAGGTTCGTCGTTTCGAAGCACCACGTGATGATCGGGTGTGATAGATTCTTACGTTCGCATACAACGGGTGTTGACGAGCCTAGCATGTACAGACATGGCCTCGGAACACACGCAATACACTTAGGTTGACTTGACGAGCCTAGCATGTACAGACATGGCCTCGGAACACGGAGGACCGAAAGGTCGAGCATGAGTCGTATAGAAGATACGATCAACATGAAGATGTTCACCGATCTTGACTAGTCCGTCTCACGTGATGATCGGACACGGCCTAGTTGAGTTCGGATCATGTTTCACTTAGATAACTAGAGGGATGTCTATCTGAGTGGGAGTTCATTAAATAATTTGATTATATGAACTTAATTATCATGAACTTAGTCTAAAAATCTTTACACTATGTATTGTAGATCAAATGGCCCACGTTGTCCTCAATTTCAACGCGTTCCTAGAGAAAACCAAGCTGAAAGATGATGGCAGCAACTATACGGACTGGGTCCGGAACCTGAGGATCATCCTCATAGCAGCCAAGAAAGATTATGTCTTAGAAGCACCGCTAGGTGAAGCACCAATCCCTGAGAACCAAGACGTTATGAACGCTTGGCAGCAGCGTGCTGATGATTACTCCCTCGTTCAGTGCGGCATGCTTTACAGCTTAGAACCGGGTCTCCAAAAGCGTTTTGAGAAACATGGAGCATATGAGATGTTCGAGGAGCTGAAACTGGTTTTTCAAGCTCATGCCCGGGTCGAGAGATATGATGTCTCCGACAAGTTCTTCAGCTGTAAAATGGAGGAGAACAGTTCTGTTAGTGAGCACATACTCAGAATGTCTGGGTTGCACAACCGCTTGTCTCAGCTGGGAGTTAATCTCCCGGATGACGCGGTCATTGATAGAATCCTCCAGTCGCTTCCACCAAGCTACAAGAGCTTTGTGATGAACTACAATATGCAGGGGATGGAAAAGACCATTCCCGAGGTGTATTCAATGCTGAAATCAGCTGAGGTAGAGATCAGAAAAGAACATCAAGTGTTGATGGTGAATAAAACCACTAAGTTCAAGAAGGGCAAGGGTAAGAAGAACTTCAAGAAGGACGGCAAGGGAGTTGCCGCGCCCGGTAAGCCAGTTACCGGGAAGAAGTCAAAGAATGGACCCAAGCCCGAGACTGAGTGCTTTTATTGCAAGGGAAGTGGTCACTGGAAGCGGAACTGCCCCAAATATTTAGCGGACAAGAAGAAGGCCGGCAACACCCAAGGTATATGTGATATACAAGTAATTGATGTGTACCTTACCAGTACTCGTAGTAGCTCCTGGGTATTTGATACCGGTGCGGTTGCTCATATTTGTAACTCAAATCAGGAACTACGGAATAAACGGAGACTGGCAAAAGACGAGGTGACGATGCGCGTCGGGAATGGTTCCAAGGTCGATGTGATCGCCGTCGGCACGCTACCTCTGTATCTACCCACGGGATTAGTTATAAACCTCAATAATTGTTATTTAGTGCCAGCTTTGAGCATGAACATTGTATCTGGATCTCGTTTAATTCGAGATGGCTACTCATTTAAATCTGAGAATAATGGTTGTTCTATTTATTTGAGAGATATGTTTTATGGTCATGCCCCGCTGGTCAATGGTTTATTCTTGATGAATCTCGAACGTGATGCTACACATGTTCATAGTGTGAATACCAAAAGATGTAAAGTTGATAACGAGAGTCCCACATACTTGTGGCACTGCCGCCTTGGTCACATTGGTGTCAAGCGCATGAAGAAGCTCCATGCAGATGGACTTTTGGAGTCTCTTGATTACGAATCATTTGACACGTGCGAACCATGCCTCATGGGTAAGATGACCAAGACTCCGTTCTCCGGAACAATGGAGCGAGCAACCAACTTATTGGAAATCATACATACCGATGTGTGCGGTCCAATGAGTCTTGAGGCTCGCGGAGGATATCGTTATGTTCTCACTCACACTGATGATTTAAGTAGATATGGGTATGTCTACCTAATGAAACACAAGTCTGAGACCTTTGAAAAGTTCAAGGAATTTCAGAGTGAGGTTGAGAATCAACGTGACAGGAAAATAAAATTCTTACGATCAGATCGTGGTGGAGAATATTTAAGTCACGAATTTGGTACACACTTAAGGAAATGTGGAATAGTTTCACAACTCACGCCGCCTGGAACACCTCAGAGAAATGGTGTGTCCGAACGTCGTAATCGCACTCTATTGGATATGGTGCGATCTATGATGTCTCTTACCGATTTACCGCTCTCATTTTGGGGTTATGCTTTAGAGACTGCCGCATTCACTTTAAATAGGGCACCGTCTAAATCCGTTGAGACGACACCGTATGAATTATGGTTTGGGAAGAAACCTAAGCTGTCGTTTCTAAAAGTTTGGGGATGCGATGCTTATGTCAAGAAACTTCAACCTGAAAAGCTCGAACCCAAATCGGAAAAATGCGTCTTCATAGGATACCCTAAGGAAAGTATTGGGTACACCTTCTACCTCAGATCCGAAGGCAAGATCTTCGTTGCCAAGAACGGGTCCTTTCTAGAGAAGGAGTTTCTCTCGAAAGAATTGAGTGGGAGGAAAGTGGAACTTGATGAGGTGATAGTCACCCCTTCCGAGTCGGAAAATAGCGCAGCGCGGGAAAATGTTCCTGTGGTGCCTACACCGACGGGGGAGGAAGTTGATGATGATGATCATGAAGCTTCGGATCAAGTTGCCACTGAACTTCGTAGGTCCACAAGGACACGTTCCGCACCAGAGTGGTACGGCAACCCTGTCCTGGAAATCATGTTGTTAGACAACGGTGAACCTTCGAACTATGAAGAAGCGATGGCGGGCCCGGATTCCGACAAATGGCTAGAAGCCATGAAATCCGAGATAGAATCCATGTATGAAAACAAAGTATGGACTTTGACAGACTTGCTCGATGAGCGGCGAGCCATAGAAAACAAATGGATCTTTAAGAAGAAGACGGACGCAGATGGTAATGTGACCATCTACAAAGCTCGACTTGTCGCTAAGGGTTATCGACAAGTTCAAGGGGTTGACTACGATGAGACTTTCTCACCCGTAGCGAAGCTGAAGTCCGTCCGAATCATGTTAGCAATTGCCGCATACTATGATTATGAGATATGGCAGATGGACGTCAAAACGGCATTCCTTAACGGCTTCCTTAAGGAAGAGTTGTATATGATGCAGCCGGAAGGTTTTGTCGATCCTAAGAATGCTAACAAAGTATGCAAGCTCCAGCGCTCAATCTATGGGCTGGTGCAAGCATCTCGGAGTTGGAACATTCGCTTTGATGAGATGATCAAAGCGTTTGGGTTTACACAGACTTATGGAGAAGCCTGTGTTTACAAGAAAGTGAGTGGGAGCTCTGTAGCATTTCTCATATTATATGTGGATGACATATTATTGATGGGAAATGATATAGAATTCTTGGAAAGTATAAAGGCCTATTTGAATAAATGTTTTTCAATGAAGGACCTTGGAGAAGCTGCTTATATATTAGGCATCAAGATCTATAGAGATAGATCAAGACGCCTCATTGGTCTTTCACAGAGTACATACCTTGACAAGATATTGAAGAAGTTCAGTATGGATCAGTCCAAGAAGGGGTTCTTGCCTGTATTGCAAGGTGTGCAATTGAGCACGGCTCAATGCCCGACCACGGCAGAAGATATAGAAGAGATGAGTATCATCCCCTATGCCTCGGCCATAGGGTCTATTATGTATGCCATGCTGTGTACCAGACCTGATGTAAACCTTGCCGTAAGTTTGGTAGGAAGGTACCAAAGTAATCCCGGCAAGGAACACTGGACAGCGGTCAAGAATATCCTGAAGTACCTGAAGAGGACTAAGGATATGTTTCTCGTCTATGGAGGTGACGAAGAGCTCGTCGTAAAGGGTTACGTCGACGCTAGCTTCGACACAGATCCGGATGACTCGAAGTCACAGACCGGATACGTGTATATTTTGAATAGAGGAGCAGTAAGCTGGTGCAGTTGCAAGCAAAGCGTCGTGGCGGGATCTACATGTGAAGCGGAATACATGGCAGCCTCGGAGGCAGCACAGGAAGCAGTCTGGATGAAGGAGTTCATTACCGACCTAGGGGTGATTCCCAATGCGTCGGGCCCAATGACTCTCTTATGTGACAACACTGGAGCTATTGCCCTTGCGAAGGAGCCCAGGTTTCACAGGAAGACCAGGCATATCAAGCGTCGCTTCAACTCCATTCGTGAAAGTGTTCAAAATGGAGACATAGATATTTGTAAAGTACACACGGACCTGAATGTAGCAGATCCGTTGACTAAACCTCTCCCTAGGGCAAAACATGATCAACACCAGGACGCAATGGGTGTTCGATTCATCACAATGTAACTAGATTATTGACTCTAGTGCAAGTGGGAGACTGTTGGAAATATGCCCTAGAGGCAATAATAAAAGGTTATTATTATATTTCTGTGTTCATGATAATAGTCTTTTATTCATGCTATAATTGTATTGTCCGGAAATCGTAACACATGTGTGAATACATAGACCACAACCTGTCCCTAGTAAGCCTCTAGTTGACTAGCTCGTTGATCAACAGATAGTCATGGTTTCCTGACTATGGACATAGGATGTCATTGATAACGGGATCACATCATTAGGAGAATGATGTGATGGACAAGACCCAACTTAAGCATAGCATAAAAGATCGTGTAGTTTCGTTTGCTAGAGCTTTTCCAATGTCAAGTATCTTTTCCTTAGACCATGAGATCGTGCAACTCCCGGATACCGTAGGAGTGCTTTGGGTGTGCCAAACGTCACAACGTAACTAGGTGACTATAAAGGTGCATTACGGGTATCTCCGAAAGTGTCTGTTGGGTTGGCACGGATCGAGACTGGGATTTGTCACTCCGTGTAAACGGAGAGGTATCTCTGGGCCCACTCGGTAATGCATCATCATAATGAGCTCAATGTGACTAAGGCGTTAGTCACGGGATCATGCATTGTGGTACGAGTAAAGAGACTTGCCGGTAACGAGATTGAACAAGGTATTGGGATACCGACGATCGAATCTCGGGCAAGTAACATACCGATTGACAAAGGGAATTGCATACGGATTGATTGAATCCTCGACACCGTGGTTCACCCGATGATATCATCGTGGAACATGTGGGAGCCAACATGGGTATCCAGATCCCGCTGTTGGTTATTGACCGGAGAGGCGTCTCGGTCATGTCTGCATGTCTCCCGAACCCGTAGGGTCTACACACTTAAGGTCCGGTGACGCTAGGGTTGTAGAGATATATGTATGCGGAAACCCGAAAGTTGTTCGGAGTCCCGGATGAGATCCCGGACGTCACGAGAGGTTCCGGAATGGTCCGGAGGTGAAGAATTATATATAGGAAGTCCAGTTTTGGCCACCGGGAAAGTTTCGGGGGTTATCGGTATTGTACCGGGACCACCGGAAGGGTCCCGGGGGTCCACCGGGTGGGGCCACCTGTCCCGGAGGGCCCCGTGGGCTGAAAGTGGAGGGGAACCAGCCCCTAATGGGCTGGGGCGCCACTTTGGGCCTCCCCCCATGCGCCTAGGGTTGGGAACCCTGGGGGGGGGAGTTTCCCCTTGCCTTGGGGGGCAAGGCAACCCCTTCCCCCTTGGCCGCTGCCCCCCCCTTGGAGATCCCATCTCCAAGGGCTGCGCACCCCCATTGGGGGCCTATATAAAGGGGGGGAGGGAGGGCAGCATACTACAGCCTTTGGCGCCTCCCTCCTCCCCTGCAACACCTCTCTCTCGCGCGCAGAAGCTCGGCGAAGCCCTGCCGGAGAGCCGCTACATCCACCACCACGCCGTCGTGCTGTTGGATCTCCATCAACCTCTCCTCCCCCCTTGCTGGATCAAGAAAGGAGGAGACGTCGCTGCACCGTACGTGTGTTGAACGCGGAGGTGCCGTCCGTTCGGCACTCGGTCATCGGTGATTTGGATCACGGCGAGTACGACTCCGTCATCCACGTTCATTGGAACGCTTCCGCTCGCGATCTACAAGGGTATGTAGATCCACTCCTTTCCCCTCGTTGCTAGTAGACTCCATAGATGCATCTTGGTGAGCGTAGGAAAATTTTAAATTATGCTACGATTCCCAACAGGCATACCATCATTTTTCTTCGGTATTTCAACCCTTTCCGGTGCATTGCGCGCGTGCACATGCGATTTTGTCACAGTCTTTAAGTCACTAAAGTGGTCGGGCAGTTGATTTGCTAAAGACTGCAAATCTATTATCTTTTGGACTTCTCTCTCAGTCTCAGCAGTGCGCGGGTCATGAGCGTGGATCCCCGTGGCTTGCCACGTGATTTCTCGACTTTTAGCATCAAGGGGTTGATTCTCTCCCCCTAAAGTCGGGAAAAGATCCTCGTCAAAAATGCAATCAGCAAAACGAGCCGTGTGACAGCTCCTGTCATGGGGTCCAGATACCTGATTATGGACACAGTCTCATAACCAACGTATATCCCCGACTTACGGAGCGGGCCCATCGCCGATCGCTGAGGGGGTGGTATTGGTACATATACCTGGCAACCGAACCTACGAAGGTGGGAAATTTTCGGTGCCGACCCTTCCGCAAGTTGAACAGGAGAGTGGATGTTGTAGGCCGACGGTCGAAAGTTGATGAGATTAGCCGCGTGTAACACTGCGTGGCCCCAACATGTAGTTGGTAAATTACAACCCTGAAGGAGCGGTCGGGCAATGAATTTAATTCTTTTAATCAATGCCTCGGCAAGTCCATTTTGTGTATGAACATGTGGTACCGAGTGCTCCACTTTGATTCCCATTGCCATGCAATAATCATCGAACGCCTTTGAAGTAAATTCTCCGGCGTTGTCCATTCGAATAGACTTTATACGATAATCCGGGAAATTATTCCGCATTTGGATGATCTGTGAGATCAATTTGGCAAAGGCATGGTTCCTTGTTGACAGCAGGCAAACATTGGACCATTTAGAGGAAGCATCAATGAGCACCATGAAGTACCGAAACGGCCCCGTGAGGGGCTGAATTGGACCGCATATGTCCCCTTGGATACGTTCCAAGAACGCGGGGATTTCATCCCTCACCTTGAGGGGCGATGGCCTAATGACTAACTTCCCCTTAGCGCATGCGGAGCACACGAAATCATCAGGATTCGGGAAGTTCTTCACGTTAACATTATGGCCATGCGAGTTGTTAATTATATTTCTCATCATCCTAAGTCCGGGGTGGCCTAACCTATCGTGCCAGAGGCATAAGAGTTCAGAGCTTCTAAAGACGGTCTTGAGGGTAGTGTACACGGGCGGTGCTACTATCTTAGTGTAGTATAGCCCTGTGTCAAACGAAGGAAGCCTTTCGATAACATGTTTACCACCTACATCCCGCTTTGTGATGAGTAGGCATTCCTTGCCGTTTTCATCATCGGTCTCAACATGGAAACCATTAGCGCGGATGTCTCTAAAGCTCAATAGAGTACGAGTCGACTCCGGGTACAACAACGCATCATTAATGATCAAAGTTGTTCCCATGGGGAGTATAATAGTGGCTCGTCCGGAGCCAACTATGTGAGAACCGCAGCCGGCGATTGTCATAATACTTCCCGGAGATTTTTTAATGGACTCAAAATACTTAGTTTCTCGTAAAATAGTATGAGTGGTGGCGCTATCGGCAAGGCACGTTTCCTCCATTCGGGCGCCACACGCGTTCTAAATTATGACATCGAATTAATGTAATGAGGAAGAAAATACATTAAAAATAAATGCACACATCTCAGAACATAACATGCTATCATGTATAAATAATGGAATAAATGAATAAATGTCATCCAATCGCCAAAGTAAAGAATAAGTTTATGCTCTCATAGAGCTTACAACCAAATCGAATTTATTCAATTTTATTGTAGCAAAGCACGGAATCGTGATAACCAAAGAGGTATGCTAAGTGGACTCGGTGAAGAAGCCATTCACTTCCGCCGCAATCTCCATACTAGTGAGCTGATCCTCCTCAGAAATTATCTTGGAGGCAGCATCAATGTCTAGTGGCGGCGCCGCCGAGGCGGCCATGTGGTCAACCTCCATGGCGACGTGGGCCTCGGTAGAGGCCGCCAAAGCTGCCGCGATGGGCACCACGGGGGTCGCCTCTATAGGCGCAGCAGGGGGAGTAGCAATCATCACGGGTGCCGCCATGGGCGCCGGTGGAGCTCCCTCCTGAACCAAGGCGAGGTGCGTCTCACGCGCCTTCCGAGCCTTATATGCGTCAACGACCTCCTGTGGTGCGCGGCACTGGCGGGAGAAATGCTCCACCGAGCCACAACGGAAGCAGTCATGAGGCCTTTGCCCTCCCTTGCCCGGCTTGTTCTGCTTAGCCGGGGCGGGGGGGGGGGGTGAGGGCCCTTCTTCTTGCCCTTCCGGCCCCTCTTCTTCTGTTGAGGCTTGCGGACTTTGAGAGCGTTCACCTCCTGGCGAGAACTCCCCCCAAGTGGTTGCGCGACAAAATTCTTTTTGAGAACCTCGTCTTGCGCCTCCGCCACCTGGAGGACGTCAATCAACTCTGAATACCTCGTGTAGTTCCCCTGGCGGTAGTTCCGTGAGGACTGGACCGCGTCGGGGTGGAAAGTGGATAGGGTTTTCTCAATCTTCTGGGAGTCGGTAATCTCAGTACCACACAACCGAAGAGTCGTACAAATCCGGTGCAGAGCCGAATTATACTCCCCAACCGTCTTGAAGTCCGCAAACCTCAGACGGATCCACTCTGCCTCTGCACGTGGCTTCACAGTGTACTTCAGCCGCTCGAACCGCTGCTTAAGAGCGGTCCAAAGGCCAGAAGCACTGCGCTCAGCCATATACTCATCTTTCAGGGTAGGTGACAGGTGATGACGGAGAAAGTGCAGAGCCTGCGCATTCTCAGTCTCGAACTTGGGATCAGTGACGGCCAGCTGGGCCCCCTTACCGATCGCCCTCAGGAGGGTTTTCCCTGGAGAAAGATCTCGCAGTCCGAGGACCATGACAGGTAGTTCAGCCCTGTCTGGGCCAACTCAGGAAACTCCTTGTGGGCAATTCCGGCCATCTGCGATTTATGCAAAAATCATGAGATTAGAGCAGGTAATCTTTTGCACAAAGCGATGTTGATAAACTTATTCAATAAAATGACGTTCCACTATTTAAAACATGCTATTATATGACTTACTAAATGATTAAGAGTGCTAAACAATTAATCTACAGCAGTAAAATCATACAATAATATCATGTTACAAAAAATAGCATGTTAAGTGGATCTAGTATGAGAAAACTAGCCCAAAAATTGAATTCTCGAGGTATTTTTAAGCCCAAATACGCATTTTCAGCGAAAACAGACAGTTCCAGGGGGGGTCTACGCGAAATATTGCTGCAGGAATAAAAATCGCGCGAAAACTGAAAAAAATACAGGGGCTAAACCGCAATTTTACGCGACAGCCGGCGCCCCTCTTCATTTTTTTTTGAAGATCCCCATGGCGCGCGGCCCATCTAGGCCCAGCAGTCAGCGCCTTTGCCCTTTTTTTTATAGAGGACCGAAAGCCCATGGCCAGGCCCATCAGGGGCCAGTGAACCGCGCCAGTGTCGGCCCAGGCGCTGCGCTGCTCGCCAAGGGGCGACGCTAGGGTTTCCCCTAGCGCCCGCAGCGTGGGAGCGGCGGCGGCGGCCAGAGCACGCACGGCCACGGCGCGGGGCGCGGCCACGGCGCGGCGCCCGGCCACGGCGCGAGGCGCTCGGCCCCGGCGCGGCGCCCGGCCACGGCGCGAGGCGCTCGGCCCCGGGATGGCGCGCAAGCGGCGGTGACCTCCAGCCGGGCAGCGACTCGCGGAGCCGCGGCCAGCTGGGCACGCGGCGGCGGCGGCTGCCAGGCCGGCCATCGGGGCTCGGCGACGAGCCGGCCAGCGGGACGCGACGGGGCGCGTGCGACCAGCAGGGTCGCGGCCAGCGCGGCGTCATCCGGACGCCGGCCTCGGGATGCGTTCTTCATCGCGTTCATCCGGAAAAACGACGGCGCATGACACATCTGGTGCTTTTGCGGCGGTACCACGATCATCTGGATCGCGATTTGTACCGACTCCCTATAGTGCGGTCAACAAGTTCCTCTTAGTCCAAGAACATCGACATTGGTCGGCGACGTGTTCGTCCGCTCGGTTCTTGGGAGGAAAATCCGCACCATAGGTAGATCAAATCCGAAAAATAATCTAATCGCAAAAACGGAAACGTAGAAACGAGAGGGATCCATTTTTGCAAAAAGTGGGGATCGGATCTTATACCTCCGCGGGATCGACGAAAGCCTGCGTGATGCAGGCTTGACGCAGGCTTGACGGAGAGTTGATGGAGCGAAGCGTGCTGATAACGTGTTCCGCAACTCCGCCGGCGAGTCCGGTCCGAGGTTGCGGAGCGAGAGCGAGCGTCGTAGACGAAGTAGTCGAAGTATGCAAAAGTAAAATGACACAGAGAGATGGAGGAGACCAGCTTTATTAATCAATGATCAGGTGTTACAATGATGGCTCCTCGTTGCTTTATATAGGAGTAGGTGGTCAAGGAATAAGTACCCACTTAGCAAAAAGAGGGGAAAACGGGAGGGGCCGGCCCGTAGCGTTGCACGCGGCCGCCGCCACCCCATCCGGGTGACCCGGTTTCCCAACACTTCGCACGCACGCGTCGCAACGCGCGGATCGCCCCGCTCAACAGATCAGTTTCCAACAGCTTGTTTTATTTCTTTCTAAATTTTACTTTCCCTTTTAAACGTGCTGGACCCACCCTGTAATCAACATATAATCTCCCCTCCCCTTGATTTTAAGGATGGGGTGGGGGGCGTAGTTTCCGTGAACTGACACGTAGCACTTTACATATAATCACGTAGCACTTTCCTAATCAAGCGAAACACAAAGAGACCGTACACTTTCCTAATCCAGAAGACAACGGCCGGTCGGAAATCGATCCCTTCCGCCCCCGCCCCGCCTTATCGCGCCCCTGGAGGATTCCAACGGGAGCGGCGGCGTTGAGAGGCACGCCCCCGACCTTCCCCGCAACCGCCGGCCGCCGCTTCCGGAAGGGGAGACGATGCCGCTGCGGCGGCCGAGGACGAGGCGCGGCGCCCGTTCACGGCCCTCAGCCAGATCCACGGCGACCTCGCCGCGCGTCCGCCAGGAGCAGGTAATAGCATCTCCACTCGTCACACACCCCCCCCCCCACCCCCACCCCCACCCCCACACCCCGGAGGCATTTTTTTTTGCCGCTTGGGGGGCTGCCGGCAAACATATTTTTGGGGCACCGGCGGCCGCCGGCCGCCGGCGAGGACGCATGGCCCGCCGCAAGTTCCGGCTGTCCGACATGATACCCAACGCCTGGTTCTACAAGCTCCGCGACATGGGCGCCCACGGACGCGGCGGCGTCGGGGTGCATCATCGGTCCTCGTCGGCTCGGTCCTACCAGCAGCCGCCGTCGGCTCGGGGTCGTCTGCTCGGTGGAGCGTGGAGGCCGTGCAGCGGCCGCCGTCGTTGGAGCCGCCGGTCACGCCGACGAAGGAGTCGCCCCGTGCCCCGCTCCCTTGCAGGGCGTCATACTACTACTCCACCAGAGACAGGGAGGTCCCGGCGCCGCCGGCTCCGAAGCCGCCGAGGCTCAAGGACGCGCAATCGCCGACGAGGAGCTCCAGGAGGCGGCACAAGGTGGGCCACGTGCCTGAAGAAAGAGGACCTGGGTCACCTCCCGCCCGCAGGAAGGAGCCCGTGGTCGGCGCTAGGCAGCTCTGGTGATCGCATCAACGGTGATAGCCTGGCGTGGTGTGCATACCTCAGCTGCGAGATACTCGAGGACGGCGGCGAGGTAGACGGGGGCGCCGGAGCCGACGCACTGGGCGTAGCGGCGAGGGAGCGCCCGATGCAGCCGTCGGGGAACTGCAGCCCGGCCGAGAGAGAGAGGATGGGTGTGTGTGTGGAGGGGAGCACGTGGGTGGGCCAGGGATGGAAAGGGACGAGAGAGGAGAGAGACGCTGGCAGGTGGGTCAGCGCCTGCAAAACGGCGAATTAAGCCCCCCAGGTGCCCCCCCCCCAGCTCCCTGGGTTTGCCTTGGGGTCGCCGGCTCATTTTTTGGCCAGATCCGGCGCTAATTGAGGTCGTGGGGGCGCGAGTGGGACTTTTTTCATCCGCCGGCGGTTAAAAAGTGCTCCTGGGGGCCTTCCTGGGGGGACGGGTGGAGATGCTCTAAGTTGACTAGATCTCGCGGCCCCGGCCGTCTCGTCCCCGTCCCTAGGGTTCCGATGCGCGCGACTGACATCCTGATATTTTAATTCTTTTGCGGGAGCGACTAACATGTACATCCCGTTTGGATCGGTGCAGGAGAGGCCGTACATGATGCTGCGGATGAACGAAGCCGGCGGCGGCGAGGGCAGCGATTACGGGAGCTCGGAGGCCGGGAGCTACGAGTACGAGGAGCAGCTGGGGCACCACCTCCGCCTCCGCCACCAGGAGCACCCGGGTGGCGTCGATGGTGCTGCTGTGATATCGAGGCTGAGGGTGAGGACAAGTGCTAGGATTGGACGAGCTCTCTGAGGAGAGTTGAGTACGAGGAGGAGGGGTTCGATGATGATGAGGATGTGGAGGATGTGGAGCCAGAGCTAGACACTGCAGAGTACGAGGATGACGAGGCTTACGCGCGAGTGCTTCAGTACGCCAAGGAGCGCGAGGTCTCCACGCAGCTTATGGGCCCTCGCTGGGATTCAGCGATTGTTTATGGATTTTTTTTTCCAGCTCAATTCATGTTTCCCGCGGACTGCTGATGTGCACTTTTGCTTTGTAGGGCGGGCAGTGAGCATGTCGAGGATCAAATAAATGACGTGCAGGTAGTGATTTATGTTTCCTTGTCTGGGATGGATATAATTTTTGTATTTGCAAGTTGGAAGGTCAAAGGTGGGAGCACTCAAATTTTGATGAAATGACCTTGGACCTACAGCAATGCTTATTTTGTTAATGTGTGTGACATACAGTGTAGTACTTGCTTATTTCATTGAAGCAGTGACATAATTCCTTGGTAGAGCTAATTTATTCTCTGATATATTATGCTAAAAGTGGTAAATTTACCTCTTGCCATGTTTTCTCCGGGGATTGTGGCATGCACCTCTGATTCGTCTAATTTATGCACGGAGAACTTTGTCTTTGTTCAAATTGTGGTACTGTGTTTTTGCTTACTTATTGAAACCAGCCAAATTTGAATGAGTAACTTACATTTACAAATCGGCATGTTATTGAAAAAACACAGGATTCATGGCAAGAGGTTGATCCAGATGAGTACTCATATGAGGCAAGTGTTTTTTGCTTTATTCCCTTTGGTGCCTGGGCTTGCGTCTAAAGTTCCAAGATGCAATGCTAATGGTTCTAGTCATGGTTTCAGGAATTAGTTGCATTGGGCGGAGTGGTTGGTACAGAAAGAAGAGGTCTCTCTGCTGATACACTTGCTTCCTTACCTTCAGTAACTTACAACACAAAAGACATGCAAGACGGCAACACAGAACAGTACGTTCAAATACTTTTAAGTTTCATAGCCTTCCAATAATATATATTATTAAAGTGGCATGTTAACTTGTAATTATTGTTGGTAGATGTGTAATTTGTCGCGTGGGATTTGAGGAAGGTGAATCCTTGGTTGCACTTCCCTGCAAGCACTCATACCACCCTGACTGCATTAACCAGTCACATAAATAAGGTACAGTGCCACTTTCGACCTAGTTATTGTTAGAACATATACAATAGTTCCCCATAGATGAGGATTGCCTATGTTTTCATGGTATGAAGCATATCAGGCAATCACACTTGCGCCTGAATGAAAAATGTAAGGTTCCTTTGTACCTCTACTATACACCAACCGTCTATGCTTATTAATCTAGTCATTGTCTATGCTTATTAATCTGGTGGCCTGAATAGAAAATGTAGGGTTCCTTTGTACCTCTACTATTCACCATACGTCTATGCTTATTACTATACTTATTATGCAGCTATGGCTTGCTGTAGCCTTATACCGTTGTCTGAAATACACTTCTATGCGCATATCTCTCTAGAGCACTGTATGATCAAATATCTATGATTTAGTTTCATATATCCCCTTTTTAAAAGCTAGTTTCATATATTCCTTTTGCTGTCTTAAGTCAAGTAGAATATCATAAGTAGTGGGCGCTATTGAAAGAGGTATGCCATAGTAATTATAAGTAGTACATCCATTTTGGCCACAAAAGAGTTCAAGTAGTGCTAGTGCTATAGTTTAAGCAGTTTTGTCATCCTTCTTTGGTTAAATGAAGATGGCACGATGAAAGAAAAAGAAAGGGAGGCCACTTTGTTGTGCCCGTTAGCATTTTCTTTCTCTGTTTGGGCTTCAGTTTCTTGAACAAGATCACTGTTTACAAGTCACCTGTGGCATTTATAACCAGTCAAAATGTCACTGATTACCAACACTCAATTATGCACCGAAAACAGCAATCTTCTTTGTTATATTTAGGGACGTGGCTACGGAACAAACATGTGATGCATAGTGCTTCAGAGCACACCCCCCTATTTAGGCAAGTATGAAAGTGCTGTCCCACGCGGTTTCCAAAAAAGTAAAAGAAGGTGTGGCAAGTAATGAGCTTTCCCAGGTGAAATGCGACAACCCAGTCCAGTGCATATGCCATCTTATTATCAGCAAGTAATGAGCTGTCCCAGGTAAAATGCGACCATGCAGTAATAGCATGTGGTTGCAGATCGCATGTCCGCAGGGGTGTGCGCCCGGTTTTGCAAAATAGTGCAGCTGCAGCTTTTAGACTTTTGGCTTATTTAGTTATCTACCATTAGGGCTAAGTTATTTACCATTAGACCTAAATTCAGTTTACAATATTGACTTGTATGAGTCAAGTAATGAATTTAAGGTTTGGCAATCAAGTATGTTTAAACTAGTGGACTGCGGAGTTTTTCCACTGTTGCCTGGATCAATGAAACACTTGGACAGTCTTCATGTGCCAGCTAGTGAAGTTAGTTAAGGACGTGAAGTTACACATAACTCTATTCTCGGCATGGATTATATATCCAATAGCTTAGTGGGCTGATGCAATAGCTAGGTGGGCCCATAAGAGCACATTCTCGTTGAGAAATTCTTATATAATGACCTTTGAATTGTAGCCAGTTAACTTCGCATAATTTGTATCCCTTACTACAAAAAAGTGGGCCTTACCGTGTGGGGGAGGTTGCTAAAGCAATAAAAAACTTGTTCATCATTCATATCTTGATACAAATAAATCAAGTTTAAAATTCACCATACGTATCGATATAAATAAAACATAATAGAGTAAAGATACATATAGAGTTCAAAACCATGCAAATATAGCTACAACAGAGAGTAAAGATACATATAGAGTTCAAAACCATGCAAATATAGCTACAACAGAGTAAAGATACATATAACATTTGTTTATTTTTGAAATAATCTAAGAATTATTCATCTTCATGCCAAGTTGCCAACAATACAAGCTTCTGGCATTCTATGTGACAAGAGTGCCACAAAAGTTAAAAGACAAGTTGTATAGGACGGCGGTTCGACCCGTAATGTTGTATGGCGTTGAGTGTTGGCCGACTAAAAGGCGACAGTTCAACAGTTAGGTGTGGCGGAGATGCGCATGTTGAGATGGATGTGTGGCCACACAAGGA
Source organism: Triticum aestivum (assembly GCF_018294505.1). Lineage (NCBI taxonomy): Eukaryota > Viridiplantae > Streptophyta > Magnoliopsida > Poales > Poaceae > Triticum > Triticum aestivum. The sequence continues at coordinate 389,683,447 of NC_057808.1, read as the reverse complement.
AGGACCGAGTCCGGAATGATGATATACGAGATAGAGATGGGTAGCGCCGATTGAAGAGAAGCTTGTCCAACATCGTCTGAGATGGTTTGGGCATATTCAACGCAAGCCTCCAGAAGCGCCAGTGCATAGTGGACGGCTAAAGCGTGTCGATAATATCAAGAGAGGTTGGGGTAGACCGAACTTGACATGGGAGGAGTCCGTCAAGAGGGATCTCAAGGACTGTAGTATCAACAGAGAACTAGTCATGGACAGGAGTGCGTGGAAGCTTGCTATCCATGTGCCAGAACCATGAGTTGGTTGCGAGATCTTATGGGTTTCACCTCTAGCCTGCCCCAACTTGTTTGGGACTAAAGGCTTTGTTGTTGTTATTTGTTGCCAAGTTGCCAACAATAGAAATAGTCACCGACTGGTATAAAAAAGATAAAATCCATCTTCTTCACTAGTTGGACTGCTCGGGCTTGTCACCATTAGGCCCCCCACAAGCAACTGTACCCGTAGACATAGAATGTTTAGGTGTTAGCTCGCAGTGTCAAATGTGTGTTTAGCTTATATTGCATTGCATCTGTGTAGAGCAGTGACACGATTGATGAAGTACGTGGCGGTTACCTATGAGGGTGCCTGTGTGGGCTCTGGCCGCGCACTCCCTGATCCTAGCCATCCTACTCATGCGACGCCATTGGGCTTGTTTGCCACCGGCACCACTGCTCGGCCGACGCCGCACGTTGTCCCTGCGTTCGAAACCTCCCCAATTGATACTGTGCCATGACCGCCCAACGGTTCCACCATGCACATTGTGCCGGTGCCGAGGCTGGCTGCCCATGATGGAAACGTTGGGTGGTTGTGGCACAATATGTATCGGGGAGGCGTCAAACGTAGGCACATCGTGTGGTGGGGCCGACCGGTGGCAAACAAGGCCGAGGCACAAGTCGCATGATGAGGATAACCAGGATCATGGAGGTTGCCAGAAGAGCCCGCTTGGACACCCTCGCAAGTAGTAGCATGTACTCCATCCATAGCGCTTGTGTTCGATGCTCAGATGTAATTCAACCTGAATGTGCATTTGATACTAGGATCTAACACCTGAACATTTTTGCTGCCATTTTTGTGGCCACACATCCATGCACATGTTGAGATGGATGTGTGGCCACACGAGAAAGGACCGAGTCCGGAATGATGATATACGAGATAGAGTTGGGGTAGCACCGATTGAAGAGAAGCTTGTCCAACATCGTCTGAGATGGTTTGGGCATATTCAACACAGGCCTCCAGAAGCTCCAGTGCATAGCGGACGGCTAAAGCGTGCTGATACTGTCAAGAGAGACCAGGGTAGACCGAACTTGACATGGGAGGAGTCCGTAAAGAGAGATCTGAAGGATTGGAGTATCACCAAAGAACTAGCCATGGACAGGGGTGCGTAGAAGCTTGCTATCCATGTGCCAGAACCATGAGTTGGTCGCGAGATCTTATGGGTTTCACCTCTAGCCTACCCCAACTTGTTTGGGACTAAAGAGGCTTTGTTGTTGTTGTTGTTGGTGGTGGTGCAGTTGCTCGTGGGGGTCCAGCAGGTGGAAACCCCGGGCCGTTTGAGTAGCTAAGAAGATGAATCTTTCTTTTCATGCTGGTGACCGTGTATATTCTGTTGGTGGCAACTTTGCATGTAGGTGGAATAAGTCCTAGATTATTTCTAAAATAAATAAATTCTTAGATGTATATTTACTTAATTGTCAGAGTTGTATTTGCATGGTTTATGTACCAGGTTATGTTTTATTTATATCTATGTGCATAGCGAATCCTAAACTTCATATAATTTTGGTTAACATGAATGAATGAAAACATTTTTCTTGTCGTAGCAACCTCCCGACATCCCAAGATATTATTTTTTCTAAGAAATACACCTTATCAGAAGTTTACGCCTATAATCCAAAGGTTATTATGCTTGTTAAATTCTTCCTATATAAGAATTGCTCGACAAGAATATGATCTATACGAAAAAATTCTGCTCTGGCAAAGCATTCATCATGCTTATTTTCTGCATGTGGTCAGTATGATTTTACAAAGAGCATCTACGCCTTTTTATCTGCTTCAGCTAAAAAAACATTTATTCAGTATTAACAGCATATGATTTTTTTGCGTGTTAATTAGAGAGGTAATTCAAGTCAGCTATGATGTCTAAAAGGATTGTGTTTCCTTGATAGAGGCCACAAGTAGTTTAGCCAGCATGTCGAAGTTGAGGTTGAATCTGACATCCACAAGGAAAATGTATTAATCTTGTGCAAAGGTATCAATATGACTTGCGTAAGGAAAATCTATTAACCTGCGTGTTGTTTCCTTGCTACATTACTTAAGTTGTATATATCGTGGCTCCATGCCAGAGTCCTCTACCGGTAGATTGTGTATTGTTGATCCCATATTAGTAGAGGATTATGTGCACGCTAGTGTAGTGCCTGTGCGTTTGCTATTGAACCGCAAAAACTGATTGCAGTTGTATTTGATTAGTACTCTCTCCGTTCCTAAATATAAGTCTTTGTTGAGATTCCACTATGGACTACATACGAAGCAAAATGAGTGAATCTACACTCTAAAATGCATCTATATACATCCGTATGTGGTCCATAGTAGAATCTCTAAGACTTATATTTAGGAACGGAGGGAGTAGTATACAACAGCCAATGCACTTGTTGCTTGGCATCATAAAAAGCAATACACCAAGTATCAACCAATGGCACGTGTCATGGCTGGATTCTGAAATTTGAAAGTTAGGATGACAGGTATAGGGAGGAGGGGTGGCCGGGGGACGGGGATTGGGGAGCTGGGGTGGCCGGGAAAAGAAATCATGGGCGGATTGACTGGTTGGTTCGGTGTCACAGTAAAAGAAATCCTGTACCGTCGTGTACTGATCAAATACTTCCCCATTTGAAACATGAGTAAGGTGGTGGCCTTCTGGTTTGGTTGAGTTGTGTATAGCGGCAAATGGGGGGTTCGAGACTCCACAATTGCATTACTTGTTTTTGTTTTGTTTATATATTTTTTAAATCAAAAGAGGTCTGCTGGGGTTGACCTCACCAACAACTTGAATTGCAGCTCTCTCAGATTGTTGACAGTATTTCGTTAACTATGTGCAGGTATGCGCAATGTGTAGCGTGGAAGTTTCTACCTCAACAAACAAGAGGTATGCGCAATGTGTAACGCGGAAGTTTCTGCCTCAACAAACAAGCAGGCATGACCAATAGTTGGCACTTCAAGTTATACCGAGGAAAAAGAAGTTGGCAGTTGGGAGTATGTAGTAGCGGCATCATTATATTATCCCTGATGTTTAAACCAGAGCAGCAAAAACTTGTACAAACTTGCGAAGGGACAAACTTGTACAAATTATCTCATGCTTTAGTCTTCAGTCACAGAGATATACTGGGAAATATTTGACTATTAGTTATTCTTTGGAAAGTTTCATGATTATTCATTAATGCACAGAGATATACTGGGAAATATTTGATTGATATCTATATATATGTATTAGAATGCGAATAATTGGTAGAAAATTAATGTTGGCCTGTATATTTGGCTGCAAATAAACACTAATTAATTTTTGATATTTGAGAGTTAATTTTGTTTTAAAATAGTACTTCAGCAGATGCTATAAATACCAAGTATCTTTGTTCGTACATAGCACCAGCCTTTGCGTATTGTCTCCCGCCACCCGCCAAAAGACGTACTTGTCTCTCAGCAAAATACGTACCTCGTGCAAACGATCGGGTAGGTTATGTGGACTTAACCTGTATGAAGCGTAATACTCCCTCCGTTCCCAAATATAAGTCTTTTTAGAGATTACAATAAGTGACTACATATGAAGCAAAATGAGTGAATCTATACTCTAAAATATGTCTACATACATCCGTATGTTGTAGTCTATTTGAAATGTCTAAAAAGACTTATATTTAGGAACGGAGGGAGTAGAATATTGTTGAGTTCGTGAAGCTAATATGTTTTTAATTGCATTTGTGCAGCGAAAGGATGAGGCGATCGGGAGGCCCACCCAACATTGGAGGCACTAGGGAGAACTTGACCCGACCAGCAAATCTGTTCGGCCACCTTCTCACCCATGCTCCGGCTACTGTAGGAGCGCGGACAAGTAGCCGAGTCCCTCCAAGTGCAACCTTTGCCCATCTCGGTCCTTTCGGAGGTGGCCCGTCGCGTGTTCGTTTTCCGGCCACGGGTGTCTCACCCGTCCAGAGCTTCCAGCTTGTCGCCCCCCTCACCGGCCATGCCATGCTGGTGCAAAGCAATAACGACATAACTCGTAATCTGCTTCCGAGGAATGGTGTTTCAGCGTCTTCGGCTATGCTACCTTGGAGGAATGGTGTTTCCGAGTCTTCGGATATGCTGGCTCGGAGTAACCACCATTTCTCCTTTCAATGGCCACAACCACACTTTGCGGCCCCGAGCAACGACATCAACACCGAAGTGTCGGTGCAGATTCATCCCAACTACTACCCCAACTCCATTTTGGTGAATCGTCCTTCTGTGCCACGTCAACCTCCATGCACTTGCACAAGCTGCTCATTTTCACAGTTTCTGGCACAACCACAACAGGAGATGCCTATACAGTTCCGCATGGAGCATGGTGTTCCTAGTGGCCCGATCTCGGTGGCTTCCAATCCTCTTACCACTTCGTCGGTGCTAGGAGCGTCGGGATCAAGCCGAGCACAGAGTGTCGGGCTGCTCAACAGCGTCCGCTCCGCTCGTCGTGGCGCACTTACACAAGAAGCGGGCAACATATTTGTGCAGCAGAGAGAGCCGATTGGTCGCAATGATGAGCTAATGGGCTTCAGCGGCGGTCTCCTCCACGGGCATGCGCTTCTTGCGGGCACTGAATCCGTGCAACGTACGGTGCCGATGGGCACCAACATAGGTCTCTACCATGGGCATATGCCTCTTGGAGGCCCCAGATCCGTGCCGTGCAGACAGCCGACGGGTCTCTTTGCTAGCACGACACGGGGCGGTGACCGAGCAACAGCGGTAGCGACAAACGATCCCATGGTGTGGCGCCTGGCTAGGATGATTAGAATTAGAGAAGCTATGACCAGAGCCCGCGCAGACATCCTCGCAGGTACCCACCGCGTACTTCATCCATCGTGTATCATTTGCTCAAATGCAAGTGCGATACATGCTTAACACTATTTTTTGCTTCATTTTTGTGTTCGGTGCAGCTGTTCGTGGTCGTGGGAGGCAAGGTGGTGCAAACCAAGAGCTGTCCGACTAGACCAATTAGCGAAGAATATGAACCTTGCCGGTTGGCGCCTATCTTCCATCGGCATGAAGAATAAATCTTAGATCTGTTTTACTCTATTGAAATTGTATTTTGAATAAATGGTCACTAGACCAATGCCATGTTTACTACAATTTATTACTATATCTATATGTAAGACGGTTTTAATTTATTTATTTGATGTTCCTTGGCGAGATGCAATTATATGTACCTCTTGAATTTTCTTTCGAGTAGAATTATGCCATTTGTGTTAAATGAAAGGGGTCAAAGTTGGACAATTTTGACCCTATAAGCTTGTGTAGGAGCTTATGTTTGCCCAGATGCGAAGTACACAGGGCAATGTTTGCCCATGTTCGGCCCCTCAAGATCGAGGTATACCCTACCTCGGCGCGGACGTATAATATGGATATAGCCATGTATGAGCGCTAGGTTGACCACATGGATCGCTTAGGTCAAGATGTGTCTGAGAGCAGCCCGGAGTTCCTCCCCTTGCCTTATATAGGGGCACACGAATAGGGTTTACATGCCAAGTTGGCTACGATCTACCCTATTCTTGAGGGATCACAGTAGATCTTTGGGATATCTGTGTCTTGTACGTTAAGTTGATGACCCACTTGGTGTACGTCATGGTCCAATCCGCGGGCTTGGGCCATCCCGTGGTAGACGGGCGGACTCGTGCCTCCATCGGTATACCCCGGGGGCATTGACATCTTCAATAGCCCTGAGTCCTTCAAGGTCTGGCCGATTCTGAAAGGAAACTGAACTTAGCACGATGTTCTGTACTTTGCAGCAAGATATTGATGGACTCGTGGAATGAATCTTGCAAAGTTCATCCGAACGACGTGAACAATGAAGTTAGTGAGCTAGTAAGGGGTAAGTCCCGGTGATATTTGTTGTGCCCCATTGAAGAGAGTTACTCGTGGCTTGGTGAGGAGCTTATCATGAATTCCGCCTGAAATCAAGGTGGCACCTGGTCTAACCCGAGTCCAGCAAAGTCGGCTTGTGTCTTGTAAAGGGATTGCCCCTGACATCATATCATAACCGGGTCCTGGATTTCGGAGTTTGGATCCAAGTGAAAAAGAGCCCAACCAGTGCATCAGAGGTGACGAGCGCAACCACATGGGTGGTCGCAGCTCCTTAGGAGGACGAAGAAAGCTCATCGTCTCTGTCCCCGGTGGCAACGCTGAAAACTTTGGACCGTGTGCTCCATACTCAAAATGAAAGCAAGGGGCGACCTCTCGTTAGCTTCATGGAGTAGAGAGGTACCTAGGATTGGGTGGAATCAACGCGAGTGCCAGGGAGTGGTGGATGTTGTCGGAGATTGAGGCGGCGACGCTGAGCTCCCCTGGGTCACTACGGTGAAACCACTGCTCTCCCCATCGCTTCAATATGCGATACAGTGCAAGGAGATGGGCCCCCAGGTGCGTTGGAGCGATGAGGGGCTGCGTTTTTATAGCTGAAGGCAAGAGAGGTGCATGACGAGCTTCTCGGGTTGTACATCGAGAAAAAGGGTTTCCCCTGCTTTGTATTACAAAGCAACCATCCGATACAATCAACGATAGGCGCTGGGGCGGAAGCAGCACAATCACACCCAAAAAAAAAGAAAGAGGAAAAAGAAAAGAAACAAATGCCGATAACGGCGGATCGACAAAAACGACAAAGCCTCGCGACCGCTGCGTCCATCGGAAATCGTCCCCCAAGCTCCGAGACTCCGAAGCGCCGGTACCAATCAACACCTCCAAGAAGGGATGCGGTGATGACGACGCTGCTGCCAGGAGTTTCCCCCGGTACGCGGTGAGGAGAGAGGAAGGGTAGCCCCGATGCCCTCCAGGAAGGTCCGGTGGTATCCTCAGGCGCCACCGCGTCGGTGTCGGTCAAGCCAACAGGGATTTCTCCCGATCCCATCCTCCACCTCAGGCACTCCGGAGCTCGCCACCAAACCGACCACCACCCTGCGCCAACACGGACACGAAGCTTCCCACGCTGTCTCACCACAGCACCGCGAAGATGGCCTGCACAACGAAGAAGGGGAGCCGGGACTAGGGCAGCAGCACCGTCAGCATACTGGAGGGCCCCACCTCCACCGTCCACGACGGTAGCCGACCGGACCCCAAAGCAGGAGCCTACCGGGCCCGTGGCCCCACAGGCCCGACCGGGCCCTCAGAGGCCCGGACAGCTCCCGCCTCCGCGCCGCAGCTGGCACGCCGTCGGCGTCGCTGCTCCTCCTCCTCACCACACAGACGACGACGAAGCCACGCCGGGGGCCGGCCCGCTAGGACCCAGATGGGGCCCGCGGGCCCCGATCTGGGCCGGGGGCGCGCCACCGGCCAACCTGCGCCACCACGCCGTCTCACCGCCAAAGGGCCGCACCACCACCGCGCGAGCCGCCGGCCGCCACAGCCGGGACGCCGGGCCGTCATCAAGCCGAGGAGCACCGCCGCCGCCCCCATGCCCCGGGCAGGGAGCCGCGCGCGCGGGGACAGGCAGGCCCCGCCGCCGCCAACACCACCCAGCCAGCGCCGGGGGCGCCCGTCGGCGGCGGCAGGGAGGGAAGGAGAGACGAGGGCGGCCGAAGGGGGGCGGGGCTCGCGCCGCCCCGGCCACCTCCTGGGGAGGCGGCACGGAGCGGATCCGGGGGAAGGGGGCGGGGCGGCCGGCGGTGGGCGGGGGGAGGGCGGGAGGAACCCTGTCACCTCTGCATTTTCTCTCGGGTTGTACATTCATGGTGAAGGGACACAGTTGAGGGCTATGGCGAATGGGGTAACTATCATGTAGGTATGTGAGGCAATTCCTGGTAAAATTGTCTCGGGGAACAATCTGCCTGCCACTTCATATGCATGCCGGTGGTAGCGGTGAGGGCGCTGGCTACGCGAGCTAGGAGGGGATGACACGTGGGGGTGCATGATGTGTCTACAAGACCAATGGTGTTGCAGGGGAAGAACTATGGGGGCATGATTGATGACCCTTTGATATCTGGTTTCGATTGCAGAAAGTCCCCTCACCTTCTCCCCAAGGAGTGACACTAGGTATCAAACCCATGGGAGGATGTGCTTTATGACAAAAATTCAAACAAGTTATTGTTCTCACAAAATGTTTCGGTTTTTACTCGCCTTTTATAAGATTTTTAGTTGTAAAAATGATATGGAAATAGGCATGGGTATGAGGTCTTAGTACCTTGTATTTGTGCTTGGGATCTCGTCTTGATATTAAACATGGTCCTGGTAGACACCCGTTACAATGTGCTAACAACGTGATGAAGTGGGGATGTGTCCAAAATAGGTCATGACCAGTTACGATCTAGATCAAGAGACAGTTGTCCAATCCATGGCCCTTACCATCGCGCGGGTTACATCGGTTATTGAGGATTTCTTTGGACAAGAGCATTGGATGTTTAATGAATAAACCTCATTGGTCCCCAAGGAATTGCTTTCCGCTACGGTACTAATCCTTTCTACCACTAGCTTTTAGAATAGCGTTCCACACATCCTCGCTTCTTACCTACTCCTTTGTCGACCTACAAGATCACGGGTACCTGCGGGACCTTACAACGAGAAGAAGACATAAGACAAGTCCATTGCGAATCACACATACAAATAGCGTCAATTAAGCAGAGTCATCCAACTATCACATGCACAAATACATAGTGTTGCAGGGCCTTGCCTCAACCCAATGCTTTAATGACTTGCTCACCCATCATCATCAGATCACAAGGACAAATCATTTAATATGAATGATTACTTGATAAATAGTCTTACAATGGTTGCCGATTGTGATGCACTGATTGCAAGTTTGGCTAACTTGAGAGAATGGCTATGTTGGTGATGGCTATGGAGATGAGATGAGAAATGGCTGCGGAGGATTTGTGAATGACTTCTCGATGCGACACCGTCTTCGTGGAAGAGGGTGTGTGAAGGATTGCCCGATCTTCACGGTGTAGAATCATTGAATGGAGGGGATAACTAGCTACGAGCAGCCAAAATTTAAACAAGAGACTATGACCCGACGAGGAGGATGTCAACCCTAGCTTGCAATCTGATCATTCACCGATCCACAATCCGCAAAACTACCCCACACAACCATGCTCGAGACATGGAGCATGGGATAGGTGCAATCCACAAGGTAAATCACAGACACTAACCCACACAACCACACTCAAGTCTTGGAGCACCAGTTAGGAGCAACTCTGCAAGGAATCACAAGAATAAGGGTAGCAAGAACTCTCCAATCTCAGGGTGAGTCTATGTCTTTGAGCTGAAATCTCAAGATGAGAAAAGTCCCCAATAAAGGGAAGAGCTAGCCTATTTATAGGGACAGCCCCCTGGATATGTGTGAAATCAAACTAGCTTTAGGAACCAGTTTAGGTGTGCAAGAGAACCAACTTTGGTGTGACTAAACCAGCTTCGAGACTTAATGAGGTAGCTTCTGGAAATCTCTCGTTGGACGTGGTTGGCTATTCCTGACAAAACATTGTTCACTGGAGTCGGAATAATGTTTTCTTCAATAACAAACTCGAGTTCTGAAAATCTTTCACAAGTTGGGATATATAAACTCGTCCAAAACATTGTTTCGCCAGCGCCAAAACTTAGTTTCTTCAGCAAACAACTTATTTCTTCGTGAACTTGCAACTCTGTGTCTTCGTCATAAAACTCTATTGTAATACACACTATATATTTTTTGTATACACGGGGACATTTTTTAACACACGCTGATTTTTTTTCAAAATACATGATAATTGTTTTTTTTTTCAAATAGAGGCCCGAGAATTTTTTAGAATACATGGTAAAAAAATTCAAATTCCTGCTCATCATTTTTCTAAATGGTATGAAACTTCTTAAAAATTTACACGAATATTTTTTTACATTGCATAAACATTTTTCTAGAAAATGTTGTGTTTTTTTAAATGTGTGAAGTTTCTTTTAAAAAATCATCAAACATTTCTTTGAATATTACAAAAAAAAAATCATTGTACAATACAATTCTTTAAACATCACAAACATTTTTTTTGAAATGCATGAACATTTTTCAATTGTCAATATTTTTTAAAGGGATTTCTATTTCTGTGCCCCCGGTTGCTTAGTACTCCTCACTTCCACCCAACTAACGTCCCTCACTTTTCCCCTCCACCACTCACCCCACACTCAAAAACGCCCAAAAGGGAGTGTTCCCGTCGGGACCAACGCTTGATTATGCATCGTGCGAGCCATTTCAGTTGTTTGCATCTGTTTGCTTATGGGCATAGCTAAAGCTTTTTGACCTGATATTTTCTATGTTACAGAAGGGCCCATGAGCTAGTGACACGGGAAAGATAGAATGTGGCGGTGTTTATGTTACATGAGGGCCCACGAATCAATGATACTAGAAAGATAGAACGCGGCGGTGTACAACATAACAGATTCAGATATTCGGATAAACTTAATAACCACGTTCTTAGATTTGTTCAACGCTTAACAGAACAAATTGACACAGTAACATTACACTAATATGATATTTTAATAGGGGCGACATAAGATGGCCAGCCGATGGAGACAGCGACCACAAATGGACGGCTACTTTCTCTTCATCATCCGAAAGGACAATGGTGCCATCATCGTCGTTGTGGTCTTCGTCGTCGGAGGAGGATAGTGCACAGAGTCGCCGCCCTCCTATGCTCTCGAGCTGCGGCCTCTTTTTCAGCCGCTCGGCGCCTGACAGCCTCAGCCCACGTCATGGACAGAGACGCGGCTAGCACCGCCTGGTCGAGTTGCTCCTACGCCGCACGCAGGGCCTCCTCGGCCTAGGCAGTGAGCATGGCAATATATTACGCAGGAGCCGGTACATCTTCCTCGGCCTCATCTTCGACACCGTGGATGTCGAGGTGCTCCTACATCGCCTCGAAGGCCACCTCCTCCTCGGTGCCTCCTCCTCGAGCTCCCTATGGTTACGAGACAGCTTAGATGGCGCGGGCTCGAACTCGGAGTAGTTGGAGTAGGAGCCCGAGCCCATCGAGGAAGCGCCATAGTAGAAGCTAGCGCCAAGGTTGGCCCCCGCGCCAAAATTGGAGCCCGCTGCCGCTCCGGTGTTGGAGCCGCCGCCGGTGCCGGGCACCAGCGCCCTGGGGAAGAGACCTCTCGTGGAGATCCTTGCAGTCTGACGCTGCCTCACCATGGCGGCTGAACTAGATTTGGATTGCACGGCGCGTGGAAGCAATGGAGTGAAGCGTCAGCAGAACGATGCTGGACGCCGGTATTTAATCAGAGGAGTTGAGCGTCTGTGGCGGGAGATTGTTTTCGCGGCACCTAGAATTGGCGGGACTGCCTCGTGGCGGAAAGGGCGGTGGTGGTGGCAATGGGGCACTATCGCGTGGCTCTGCCCTCTTGATGGCAGGCGACAGGCGTACGGGCGGCGACGGAGTAGAGAGAGCTACAACTTTTGCAAAAGACCCCTTGTTAACCGAACAATATATAACCAGAGCCCAGGTAAGTCGGTTACTTTTCAATAGCCCCCTGGTAGTGAATTAAGTGCTTGAAATAAGTTATAAAATTGGGTATTTCCATTTTTCTGTTGGGAATATGCCCTAGAGGCAGTAATAAATTGGTTATTATCATATTTCGTTGTTCATGATAAAAGTTTATTATTCATGCTAGAATTGTATTGACCGGAAACTTATATACATGTGTGAATACATAAACAACACTGTGTCCCTAGTAGGCCTCTATTGGACTAGCTCGTTGATAGAATATGGTTAAGGTTTCCTAACCATAGACCCGAGTTGTCATTTGATAACATGATCACATCATTAGGAGAATGATGTGATGGATAGACCCAACCGTAAGCTTAGCAACAGATCGTATCGCTTAGTTATTTGCTATAGCTTTCTTCATGTCAAGTATCAGTTCCTCAGACCATGAGATCATGCCACTCCCAAATACCGGAGGAGTGCCTTGTGTGCTATCAAATGTCACTTCATAACTGGGTGATCATAAAGGTGCTCTACAGGTATCTTCGAAGGTGTCTGTTGGGCTGGATGGATCGAGACTGGGATTATTCGCTCCATGTGACGGAGAGATATCTCTAGACCCTCTCGGTAATACAACATCACAAGCAGCTTTCATGTGACTAATGAGTTTTGTCACGGGATCTTGTATTACAGAACGAGTAAAGAGACTTGCTAGTAACGATATTGAACTAGGTATGGAGATACCGACAATCGAATCTCGGGCAAGTAACATATCACTGAACAAAGGGAATTGTATACGAGATTAACTGAATCCTCGACATCGTGGTTCAACCGATGAAGATCTTCATGGAATATGTAGGAACCAATATGAGCATCTAGGTTCCGCTATTGGTTATTGACTGGAGAAGTGTCTCGGTCATGTCTGCATGGTTCTCTAACCCGCAGGGTCGCACGCTTAACGTTTGATGACGCTAGAGTAGTATTGGGATATTTGTATTGGTGACTGAAGGTTGTTCAGAGTCCCGGATGAGATCCCGGACATCACGACGAGTCCCGGAATGGTCTGGAGGTAAAGATTTATATATGAGAAAGTTTTATTCGGGTTCCAGAAATGTTCGGGGGTCCAATGGCAGTGTACTAGCGGGGCACAGAAGGGTTTCGGGGGCCCACCAGTGGTTGCCACCACTCCCGGAGGCCAACATGGGCTGAGGAGAGGCGCCCTAGCCTAGTTGGGCCAGGCGCACCAGCCCCCCTCAGGCCCATGCGGCTAAGGGGGGGAACCCTAGTGGGGAAGGGAGGGACTCCACCTCCCTTGTGGGAGGAGGACTCCTCCCCCCTGGTCGTCGCCCCCCTTAGAGGAGGGGCCAAAGCGGGCGCCCCCTCCCCCTTCCTCCTATATATAGAGATGAGGGAGGGCAGCCGCACCCTTCCACCTGGCGCAGCCCTGACGAGTGATATTTTTACACTCATTTCAACCTTGTTCAAACCACAATATTTCATTGAAAGATAGATATTCGCTCCGATATTGACACTAATGACTAATGAATGCAAAGGATTCCACAAATCCTTTCTTTCATATTTTTTCCACAGGAAATGGGCTAAAAAGGGGAGACATCACGTGGGAGAAGGGAGGAAGGAAAATGGAGAAGAAATAAATCACCATGAGGCGTCAAAAGTCCACCAGAATCAAAGACGGCGTTCCATGCGACCGCAAGCGCTCGCATGAGCGGTCGTTTGGCATGGAAACTGAGGCAGATCATCAACCTGAACAAATTTTATTAAGGGGGCCCTATCAAAATGTCAACAGAACGGGCAAAGGAGGAGTCCCAAGCATAGCCACAACCTGTTCATCATCATCATCATCCACAAACCCTAGTCACCACCATTTTCAACTCCATAGCCCTCCACCACCATAGTGCTCTCTCATCCAGTTCATACTTGTAATCATGCATCGCACAAGGCATCCATTCTAAGACATTGCAATCAATCAATCTCAAGATGTGTTCTTCAATGATTTCTTCTCGCGATCTGATCTCCATGTGTGAATAGTCCAGTAAGGTATGGGGTGAGGCATGAGCCTTGCAGCCCCAAGTATTTGGTGAAGGGGTAAATGGAAGTCTTTGACACAACGTCTCGAATGTGTGAAATAAAATTGTTTCCCGGAGTATCTCTTGTCTTGTCCGTGATCTTCATCCCAGCAGGTACCCATGACCATGGAGATTGAGCATCAGTGAATTTAGGAGCAAGGGGACCGCGAAGTGTTATAACGAACACCAGTGACAATAAGGTTTACTAGGGTAACATGGATCATATCCTTAGGGATCCATTAGGTGTAGTCATTGAACGTCCAAAGCTTTTGTCTGATATTATTATCTTAATTATCGGGGCAATGATAACCCACAAGTATAGGGGATTGCAATAGCTTTCGAGGGTAGAGTATTAACCCAAATTCATAGATTCGACACAAGCGGAGCCAAATAATATTTGAAGGTATTAGCAGCTGAGTTTTCAATTCAACCACACCTGGAGATTAATTATCTGCAGCAACGTGATCAGTAGCAAAGTAGTATGATAGTTTTGATAATAGTATCGGCAGCAGTGGTAACGGTAACAGTGATAGCTGTAGTTTTGTAGCAAGTGCAATAGTAATGATAGCAGTAGTAACTTAGCAGAAACAATATAAGATGAATTTGTAGGCATTGGATCGGTGACTTGTTGGATGATATTCATCATGAGACAGTTATAACCTAGGGCGATACGGCACTAGCTCCAGTTCATAAATGTAATGTAGGCATGTATTCCGTAAATATTCATACGTCCTTATGGAAAGAACTTGCATGACATCTTTTGTCCTACCCTCCTGTGGCAGCAGGGTCCATATTGGAAACTAAGGGATATTAAGGCCTCCTTTTAATAGAATCGGAATAAAGCATTAACACATGGTGAATACATGAACTCCTCAAACTACGGTCATCACCGGGAGTGGTCCCGACTATTTTCACTCCGGGGTTGCCGGATCATAACACGTAGTAGGTGACTATAACTTGCAAGATCGGATCTAGAACATGGATATAATGGTGATAACATAAGCAGTTCAGATCTGAAATCATGGCACCCGAGCCCAAAGTGACAAGCATTTAGCATGGCAAAGTCATAGCAACATCAATCTTAGAACATAGTGGATACTAGGGATCAGGCCTAACAAAACTAACTCGATTACATGATGAATCTCATCCAATTCCTCACCGACCAGCGAGCCTACGAAGGAATTACTCACTCCTGGTGGGGAGCATCATGGAATTGGCGATGGAGAAGGGTTGGTGATGACGAAGAACGAAGATCCCCCTCTCCGGAGCCCCAAATGGACTCTAGATCTGGCCTCCCAATGAAGAATAGGAGGTGACGGCGGCTCCGTCTTGTGGATCACGATAATTCTTTCTCCATTTTTTTTGGAAATATAGGATTTTATAGCGTAGGTTTAAGGGTCTGCGAGGCCACCAGGTGGGGACAACCCATCTAGGCGCGCCTGGGAGGGCAGGCACGCTGCTACCTCTTGAGCATGCATTGGTTTTCCCTTGAAGAGGAAAGGATGATGCAGCAAAGTAGCGTAAGTATTTCCCTCAGTTTTTGAGAACCAAGGTATCAATCCAGTAGGAGGTTAGACGCAAGTCGCCTAGTACCTGCACAAGCAATCAAGAACCTTGCAACCAACACGATAAAGGGGTTGTCAATCCCTTCACGACCACTTGCAAAAGTGAGATCTGATAAAGATAATAAGATAAATATTTTTGGTATTTTTATTGTATAGATTGGAAAGTAAAGATTGCAAAATAAATAGTAAACTAAAATTATAGATCGGAAACTTATATGATGTAAAGTAGACCCGAGGGCCATAGGTTTCACTAGTGGCTTCTCTCATGATAACATATATTACGGTGGGTGAACAAATTACTGCCGAGCAATTGATAGAAAAGTGCATAGTTATGAGATATCAAGGCATGATCATGAACATAGGCATCACATCCGTGTCAAGTAGACCGAAACGATTCTGCATCCACTACTATTACTCCACACGTTGACCGCTATCCAGCATGAAGGAAATATGCCCTAGAGGCAATAATAAAGTTGTTATTTATATTTCCTTATATCATGATAAATGTTTATTATTCATGCTAGAATTGTATTAACTAGAAACTTAGTACATGTGTGAATACATGGACAAACAAAGTGTCACTAGTATGCCTCTACTTGACTAGCTCGTTGAATCAAAGATGGTTAAGTTTCCTAGCCATAGACATGAGTTGTCATTTGATTAACGGGATCACATCATTAGAGAATGATGTGATTGACTTGACCCATTCCGTTAGCTTAGCATTTGACCGTTTAGTATATTTCTATTGCTTTCTTCATGACTTATACATGTTCCTATGACTATGAGATTATGCAACTCCCGAATACCGGAGGAACACCTTGTGTGCTACCAAACATCAAAACGTAACTGGGTGATTATAAAGGTGATCTACAGGTGTCTCCGATGGTACTTGTTGAGTTGGCATAGATCGAGATTAGGATTTGTCACTCCGATTGTCGGAGAGGTATCTCTGGGCCCTCTCGATAATGCACATCACTATAAGCCTTGCAAGCCTTGCAAGTAATGCACATCGGAGTTCGTGGGACGTCATCGAGCTGAACGTGTGCTGAACTCGGAGGTGCCGTGCGTTCGGTACTTGGATCCGTCAGATCGTGAAGACGCACGACTACATCAACCGCGTTGTCATAACGCTTCCGCTTTCGGTCTACGAGGGTACGTGGACAACACTCTCCCCTCTCGTTGCTATGCATCACCATGATCTTGCGTGTGTGTAGGAATTTTTTTGAAATTACTACGTTCCCCAACAGTGGTATCAGAGTCAGGTTTATGCGTAGATGTTATATGCACGAGTAGAACACAAGTGAGTTGTGGGTGATACAAGTCATACTGCTTACCATCATGTCATACTTTGGTTCGGCGGTATTGTTGGATGAAGCGGCCCGGACCGACATTACGCGTACGCTTACGTGAGACTGGTTCTACCGACGTGCTTTGCACACAGGTGGCTGGCGGGTGTCAGTTTCTCCAACTTTAGTTGAACCGAGTGTGACTATGCCCGGTCCTTGTTGAAGGTTAAAACAACACTAACTTGACGAACTATCGTTGTGGTTTTGATGCGTAGGTAAGAATGGTTCTTGCTCAGCCCGTAGCGGCCACGTAAAACTTGCAACAACAAAGTAGAGGACGTCAAACTTGTTTTTGCAGGGCATGTTGTGATGTGATATGGTCAAGACATGATGCTAAATATTATTGTATGAGATGATCAAGTTTTGTAACAGAGTTATCGGCAACTGGCAGGAGCCATATGGTTGTCGCTTTATTGTATGAAATGCAATCGCCATGTAATTGCTTTACTTTATCACTAAGCGGTAGCGATAATCGTAGAAGCAATAGTTGGCGAGACGACAACGATGCTACGATGGGGATCAAGGTGTTGCGCCGGTGACGATGGTGATCATGACGGTGCTTTGGAGATGGAGATCAAAGGCACAAGATGATGATGGCCATATCATATCACTTATATTGATTGCATGGGATGTTTATCCTTTATGCATCTTATTCTTCTTTGATTGACGATAGCATTATAAGATGATCTCTCACTAAAATTTCAAGGTACAAGTGTTCTCCCTGAGTATGCACGGTTGCCAAAGTTCGTCGTGCCGAGACACCACGTGATGATCGGGTGTGATAAGCTCAACGTTCTTATACAACGGGTGCAAGCCAGTTTTGCACACGCAGAAATACTCGGGTTAAACTTGACGAGCCTAGCATATGCAGATATGGCCTCGGAACACTGAGACCGAAAGGTCGAGCGTGAATCATATATTAGATATGATCAACATAGTGATGTTCACCATTGAAAACTACTCCATTTCACGTGATGATCAGACATGGTTTAGTTGATTTGGATCACGTGATCACTTAGATGATTAGAGGGATGTCTATCTAAGTGGGAGTTCTTAAGTAATTTGATTAAATGAACTTTAATTTATCATGAACTTAGTCCTGGTAGTATTAACATATCTATGTTGTAGATCAATAGCTCGCGTTTAGCTCCCCTGTTTTATTTTTTACATGTTCCTAGAGAAAACTAAGTTGAAAAATGTTAGTAGCAACGATGCGGATTGGATCCGTGATCTGAGGATTATCCTCATTGCTGCACAGAAGAATTATGTCCTTGATGCACCGCTAGGTGACAGACCGATTGCAGGAGCAAATGCAGACGTTATGAACGTTTGGCAAGCTCGATATGATGACTACTTGATAGTTTAGTGCACCATGCTTTACGGCTTAGAATAGGGGCTTCAAAGACGTTTTGAACGCCACAGAGCATATGAGATGTTCCAGAGTTGAAATTAGTATTTCAGACTCATGTCCATGTCGAAAGGTATGAGACCTTTTGACAAGCACTTTGCCTACAAGATGGAGGACAATTGCTCAGCTAGTGAGCATGTGCTCAGATTGTCTGAGTACTACAATCATTTGAATCAAGTGGGAGTTAATCTTCCAGATAAGATAGTGATTGACAGAGTTCTCTAGTCACTATCACCAAGTTACTAGAACTTCGTCATGAACTATAATATGCAAGGGATAACGGAAATGATTCCCAAGCTCTTCGTGATGCTGAAATCGACGAAGGTAGAAATCAAGAAAAGCATCAAGTGTTGATGGTTGACACAAGACCACTAGTTTCAAGAAAAGGGCAAAGGGAAGAAGGGGAACTTCAAGAAGAACGGCAAGCAAGTTGCTGCTCAAGTGAAGAAGCCCAAGTCTGGACCTAAGCCTGAGACTAAGTGCTTCCACTGCAAAGGGACTGGCCACTGGAAGCGGAACTGCCCCAAGTATTTGGCGGATAAGAAGGATGGCAAAGTGAACAAAGGTATATTTGATATACATGTTATTGATGTGTACTTTACTGGTGTTTATAGCAACCCCTCAGTATTTGATACTAGTTCAGTTGCTAACATTAGTAACTCGAAACGGGAGTTGCAGAATGAACAGAGACTAGTTAAGGGTGAAGTGACGATGTGTGTTGGAAGTGGTTCCAAGATTGATATGATCATCATCGCACACTCCCTATACTTTCGGGATTAGTGTTGAACCTAAATAAATGTTATTTGGTGTTTGAGTTAAGCATGAATATGATTTGATCATGTTTATTGCAATACGGTTATTCATTTAAAGTCAGAGAATAATTGTTGTTCTGTTTACATGAATAAAACCTTCAATGGTCATACACCCAAGGTGAATGGTTTATTGAATCTCGATCGTAGTGATACACATATTCATAATATTGAAGCCAAAAGATGCAAAGCTAATAATGATAGTGCAACTTATTTGTGGCACTCCCATTTAGGTCATATTGGTGTAAAGCGCATGAAGAAAATCCATGCTGATGGGCTTTTGGAATCACTTGATTATGAACCAGTTGATGCTTGCGAACCATGCCTCATGGGCAAGATGACTAAGACTCCGTTCTCCGGAACAATGGAGCAAGCAACTGACTTATTGGAAATAATACATACTGATGTATGCGATCCGATGAGTGTTGAGGCTCGCGGTGGGTATCGTTATTTTCTGACCTTCACAGATGATTTGAGCAGATATGGGTATATCTACTTGATGAAACATAAGTCTGAAACATTTGAAAAGTTCATATAATTTCAGAGTGAAGTGGAAAATCATCGTAACAAGAAAATAAAGTTTCTACGATCTGATCGTGGAGGAGAATATTTGAGTTACGAGTTTGGTCTTCATTTGAAACAATGCAGAATAGTTCCGCAACTCACGCCACCTGGAACACCACAGCGTAATGGTGTGTCCGAACATCGTAACCGTACTTTATTAGATATGGTGCAATCTATGATGTCTCTTATCGATTTACCACTATCATTTTGGTTATGCATTAGAGACAGCTGCATTCACGTTAAATAGGGCACCATCTAAATCCGTTGAGACGACACCATATGAACTGTTGTTTGGCAAGAAACCAAAGTTGTCGTTTCTTAAAGTTTGGGGTTGCGATGCTTATGTGAAAAAGCTTCATCCTAATAAGCTCAAACTCAAATCGGAGAAATGTGTCTTCATAGGATACCCAAAGGAGACAGTTGGGTACACCTTCTATCACAGATCCTAAGGCAAGACATTCGTTGGTAAGAATGGATCCTTTCTAGAGAAGGAGTTTATCTCGAAAGAAGTGAGTGGGAGGAAAGTAGAACTTGATAAGGTAACTGTACCTACTCCCTTATTGGAAAGTAGTTCATCACAGAAATCTGTTCCTGTGACTCCTACACCAATTAGTGAGGAAGCTAATGATGATGATCATGTAACTTCAGATCAAGTTATTACCGAACCTCATAGGTCAACCAGAGTGAGATGCGCACTAGAGTGGTACGGTAATCCTGTTCTGGAGGTCATGTTACTTGACCATGACGAACCTACGAACTATGAGGAAGCGATGATGAGCCCAGATTCCGCAAAATGGCTTGAGGCCATGAAATCGGAGATGGGATCCATGTATGAGAACAAAGTGTGGACTTTGGTTGACTTGCTCGATGATAGGCAAGCCATAGAAAATAAATGATCTTCAAGAGGAAGACGGACACTGATAGTAGTGTTACTATCTACAAAGCTAGACTTGTCGAAAAAGGTTTTTGACAAGGTTCAAGGTGTTGACTACGATGAGATTTTCTCACTCGTAGCGATGCTTAAGTCTGTCCGAATCATGTTAGCAAATTGCCATATTTTATGAAATCTGGCAAATGGATGTCAAAACTACATTCCTTAATGAATTTCTTAAAGAAGAGTTGTATATGATGCAACCAGAAGGTTTTGTCGATCCTAAAGGTGCTAACAAATTGTGCAAGCTCCAGCGATCCATCTATGGACTGGTGCAAGCATCTCGGAGTTGGAATATACGCTTTGATGAGTTGAGCAAAGCATATAGTTTTATACAGGCTTACGGTGAAGCCTGTAATTACAAGAAAGTGAGTGGGAGCACTATAGCATTTCTGATAAGTATATGTGAATGACATATTGTTGATCGGAAATAATGTAGAATTTTTCTGGAAAGCATAAAGGAGTATTTGAAAGGAGGTTTTCAAAGAAAGACCTCGCTGAAGCTGCTTACATATTGAGCATCAAGATCTATAGAGATAGATCAAGACGCTTGATAAGTTTTTTCAATGAGTACATACCTTGACAAGATTTTGAAGTAGTTCAAAATGGAACAGTCAAAGAAGGAGTTCTTGCCTGTATTGCAAAGGTGTGAAATTGAGTAAGACTCATAGCCCGACCACGGCAGAAGATAGAAAGAGAATGAAAGTCATTCCCTATGCCTCAACCATAGGTTCTATAAAGTATGCCATGCTGTCTACCAGATCTATTGTATACCCTACACTGAGTTTGGCAAGGGAGTACAATAGTGATCTAGGAGTAGATCACTGAACAGCGGTCAAAATTATCCTTAGTGGAATAAGGATATGTTTCTCGATTATGAAGGTGACAAAAGGTTCATCGTAAAGGGTTACGTCGATGCAAGTTTTGACACTGATCCAGATGACTCTAAGTCTCAATCTGGATACATATTGAAAGTGGGAGCAATTAGCTAAAGTAGCTCAGTGCAGAGCATTGTAGACATAGAAATTTGCAAAATACATACAGATCTGAATGTGGCAGACCCATTGACTAAACCTCTCTCACAAGCAAAACATGATCACACCTTAGTACTCTTTGGGTGTTAATCACATAGCGATGTGAACTAGATTATTGACTCTAGTAAACCCTTTGGGTGTTGGTCACATGACGATGTGAACTATTGGTGTTAAATCACATGACGATGTGAACTAGATTATTGGCTCTAGTGCAAATGGGAGAGTGAAGGAAATATGCCCTAGAGGCAATAATAAAATTCTTATTTATATTTCCTTATATCATGATAAATGTTTATTCTTCATGCTAGAATTGTATTAACCGGAAACTTAGTACATGTGTGAATACATAGACAAACAAAGTGTCACTAGTATGCCTCTACTTGACTAGCTCGTTGAATCAAAGATGGTTAAGTTTCCTAGCCTTAGACATGAGTTGTCATTTGATTAACGGGATCACATCATTAGAGAATGATGTGATTGACTTGACCCATTCCGTTAGCTTAGCATTCGATCGTTTAGTATATTGCTATTGCTTTCTTCATGACTTATACATGTTCCTATGACTATGAGATTATGCAACTCCCGAATACCGGAGGAACACTTTGTGTGCTACCAAACGTCAAAACATAATTGGGTGATTATAAAGGTGATCTACAGGTGTCTCCGATGGTACTTGTTGAGTTGGCATAGATCGAGATTAGGATTTGTCACTCCGATTGTCGGAGAGGTATCTCTGGGCCCTCTCGGTAATGCACATCACTATAAGCCTTGCAAGTAATGCAACTAATGAGTTAGTTGCGGGATGATGTATTACGGAACGAGTAAAGAGACTTGCCGGTAACGAGATTGAACTAGGTATTGAGATACCGATGATCGAGTCTCGGGCAAGTAACATACCGATGACAAAGGGAACAACGTATGTTGTTATGCGGTTTGACCAATAAAGATCTTCGTAGAATATGTAGGAGCCAATATGAGCATCTAGGTTCCGCTGTTGGTTATTGACCGGAAATGAGTCTCGGTCATGTCTACATAATACTCGAACTCGTAGGGTCCGCACGCTTAACGTTCGGTGACGATCGGCATTATGAGTTTATGTGTTTTGATGTACCAAAGGTAGTTCGGAGTCCCGGATGAGATTGGGGACATGACGAGGAGTCTCGAAATGGTCGAGACGTAAAGATTGATATATTGGGCGACTATATTCGGACATCGGAAAGGTTCCGAGTGATTCGGGTATTTACCGGAGTACCGGAGAGTTACGGGAATTCGCCGGGGAGTTTATTGGGCCTATTGGGTCCTAGTGGGACAAGAGGAGGGGCGGCCAGGGCAGCCGCGTGCCCCCTCCCCCTCTAGTCCGAATTGGACAAGGAGGGGTGGGGGCGGCGCCCCCCTTTCCTTCTCTTCCTCTCTCCCTTCCCTCTCCTCTCCTACTCCTACTTGGAAGGGGGAGTCCTACTCCCGGTGGCCGGCCTCTCCCCCTCCTCCACTCCTTTATATACGGGGAGGGAGGCACCCCTTGGAGACACAACAATTGATCATTGATCTTTTAGCCGTGTGGGGTGCCCCCTCCACCATAATCCACCTCGGTAATATCATAGCGGTGCTTAGGCGAAGCCCTGCGTCGGTAGCATCATCATCACCGTCATCACGCCGTCGTGCTGACGGAACTCTCCCTCGAAGCTCTACGACTACATCAACCGCGTTCGGTACTTGGATCGGTCGTGCGTTCGGTACTTGGATCGGTCGGATCGTGAAGACGTACGACTACATCAACCGCGTTGTCATAACGCTTCCGCTTTCGGTCTACGAGGGTACGTGGACAACACTCTCCCCTCTCGTTGCTATGCATCACCATGATCTTGCGTGTGCGTAGGAATTTTTTTGAAAATACTACGTTCCCCAACACAGCATGCATCTAGAGTATTAAGTTCATAAGAACGGAGTAACGCATTAGGCAAGATGACATGATGTAGAGGGATAAAATCAAGCAATATGATATAAACCCCATCTTTTTATCCTCGATGGCAACAATACAATACATGTCGTTTCCCTTTCTATCACTGGGATCGAGCACCGCAAGATTGAACCCAAATCTAAGCACTTCTCCCATTGCTAGAAAGATCAATCTAGTAGGCCAAACTAAACCGATAATTCGAAGAGACTTGCAAAGATATTAAATCATGCATAAAAGAATTCAGAGAAGAATCAAATATTGTTCATAGATAATCTTGATCATAAACCCACAATTCATCGGATCTCGGCAAACACACCGCAAAAATAATTACATCGAATAGATCTCTGATACATCTCCGTCGTATCTACTTTTCCAAACACTTTTGCCCTTGTTTTGGACTCTAACTTGCATGATTTGAATGGAACTAACCCGAACTGACGCTGTTTTCAGCAGACTTTCTATGGTGTTATTTATGCGCAGAAACAAAAGTTCTCGGAATGACCTGAAACTCGACGGAACATATTTCTGGAAAATATTAAAAATACTGGAAGAAGAATCCACGTCTGGGGGCCCACACCCTGTCCACGAGGGTGGGGGCGCGCCTGCCCCCCTGGGCGCGCCCCCTGCCTCGTGGGCCCCCTGACGCTCCACCGACCTCAACTCCAACTCCATATATTCACTTTCGAGGAGAAAAAATCAAGGAGAAGGATTCATCGCGTTTTACGATACGAAGCCGCCGCCAAGCCCTAAAACCTCTCGGGAGGGCTGATCTGGAGTCCGTTCGGGGCTCCGGAGAGGGGAATCCGTCGCCGTCGTCATCATCAACCATCCTCCATCACCAATTTCATGATGCTCATTGCCGTGCGTGAGTAATTCCATCGTAGGCTTGCTGGACGGTGATGGGTTGGATGAGATTTATCATGTAATCGAGTTAGTTTTGTTAGGGTTTGATCCCTAGTATCCACTATGTTCTGCGATTGATGTTGCTATGACTTTGCTATGCTTAATGCTTGTCACTAGGGCCCGAGTGCCATGATTTCAGATCTGAACCTATTATGTTTTCATGAATATATGTGAGTTGTTGATCCTATCTTGCAAGTCTATAGTCACCTACTATGTGTTATGATCTGGCAACCCCGAAGTGACAATAATCGGGACCACTCCCGGTGATGACCATAGTTTGAGGAGTTCATGTATTCACTATGTGTTAATGCTTTGTTCCCGTACTCTATTAAAAGGAGGCCTTAATATCCCTTAGTTTCCACTAGGACCCCGCTGCCACGGGAGGGTAGGACAAAAGATGGCATGCAAGTTCTTTTCCATAAGCACGTATGACTATATTCGGAATACATGCCTACATTACATTGATGAATTGGAGCTAGTTCTGTGTCACCCTATGTTATGATTGTTACATGATGAACCGCATCCGGCATAATTCTCCATCACCGATCCAATGCCTACGAGCTTTTCACATATTGTTCCTTGCTTATTTACTTTTCCGTTGCTACTGTTACAATCACTACAAAACCCAAAAATATTACTTTTGCTATCGTTACCGTTACTTCCATACTACTTTGCTACTAAATACTTTGCTGCAGATATTAAGTTATCCAGGTGTGGTTGAATTGACAACTCAAGTGCTAATACTTGAGAATATTCTTTGGCTCCCCTTGTGTCGAATCAATAAATTTGGGTTGAATACTCTACCCTCGAAAACTGTTGCGATCCCCTATACTTGTGGGTTATCAATCTCCAAGAAGATCGAGGAGAACTTTGTATTGAGATCCAGAGAGAGAGAAGAAGCCATCTAGCTAATAACTATGGACCCGAAGGTCTGTGGTAAACTACTCACACATCATCAGAGAGGCTATGGTGTTGATGTAGAAGCCCTCCGTGATCGATTCCCCCTCCGGCAGAGCGCCGGAAAAGGCCCCAAGATGGGATCTCACGGGTATAGAAGGTTGCGGTGGTGGAAAAGTGGTTTCGTGGCTCCCTTGGATGTTTTCAGGGTATAAGAGTATATATAGGTGAAAGAAGTAGGTCGGTGGAGCTGCGAGGGGCCCACGAGGGTGGGGGCGCGCCCTCCTGCCTCGTGGCTTCCTCGCTGCTTTCTTGACTTCCACTCCAAGTCTCCTGGATTGCGTTTGTTCCAAAAACTATCCTCGCGAAGGTTTCATTCCGTTTGGATTCCGTTTGATATTCCTTTTCTGCGAAACACTGAAATAGGCAAAAAAAACAGCAATTTGCACTGGGCCTTCGGTTAGTAGGTTAGTCCCAAAAATAATATAAAAGAGCATATTAAAGCCCATTAAACATCCAAAACAGATAATATAATAGCATGGAACAATCAAAAATTATAGATACGTTGGAGACGTATCACACGCCCTGGTGGATTGTGCCCACCCAGGTGCCCCCCTCCGGTGGCTCTTGGCTCCAGAAATTCTCTTTATTGATATAAAAAATCCTCGCAAAGTTTCTTTCCATTCCGAGAACTTTTATTTCTGCACAAAAACAACACCATGGTAGTTCTGCTAAAAACAGCGTCAGTCCGGGGTTAGTTTCATTCAAATCATGCAAATTAGAGTCCAAAACAAGAGGAAAAGCGTTAGGGAAAGTAGATACGTTGGAGACGTATCAACTCCCCCAATCTTAAACCTTTGCTTGTCCTCAAGAAATTCAGTTGATAAACTGAAAGTGAAAAAGAAAACTTTTGTGAACTCTTTTGCTCTTGTTTGCATAAATAATCTTAAACAACACCCAGGTTTTCAGCCAACATTATAACTAACCATGCCGACAATAACTCTTAAAGATTATATTAACTCATATCAAAGACATAATCAGCTAGCGAGCAATAATAAGATATCTCAGACAGCAACACATTATCAAAACAACCATGATATAATATGACAATAGTGGTATCTCGCTAGCCCTTTTTGAGACCGCAAAACATAAATGCAGAGCACCTCCAGAGTTCAAGCAACAACTAAACATTGTAATTCATGGTAGAAAAGATCCAGCCATGATGCACCCAACATTAGCTACACCAATGCATAAGTTATGACAGTAGTGCTCTCAGGTTCTGGCGCTTATTTTAGAAGGTGATGACACAATATAAAAGTAAATAGATAGTCCCTTCGCAGAGGGAAGCAGTGATTTGCAGAGGTGCCAGAGCTCAAGTTTTTAAAACAGAGGTAAATGATATTTTGAGACATGCACCCTTCTCATTTACTTCACGACCATCAGTTATCAATATCTTCCATGCTAAGCACGCTAGTGGCGGTTCCCAAGCGATAAAATTAAAGGTTTTGACTCCATTGAGAGTTTTTGTTTGATTATTTGTAAGCTTTTCTGTTTGCAGTTTGGGACTGGGCATCCCTATTACCGCCCTTTTCTCGTGCAATGGCGAGTGAATAAACACTCGACCTGAGAATAACTCGCTTAGCATGGAAGATACCGACCACCTCTTGTCGTTCCATGAACGATCCAGGCACACAAAAGGATATTTATTAGAAGTTTTTTAGAGGTGGCACATGCAAATTTACTTAGGACGGCAGGGTAATACCACATATAGGTAGGTATGGTGGACTCATATGGAATAACTTGGGTTCAAGGTTTTTGATGTACAAGCACAATTCCCACTTAGTGGAGGCGAAGGCTAGCAATTAGATTGAGAAGCGGCCAGCTAGAGAGCAACGACGGTCATGAACATGCATTATGCATAAGTAACATTGGACACTAGGATGAGTAAGATATGAACACCACGAACATAAATATCATAGAGGCTATGTTGGTTTTGATTCAACTACATGCATGAACATGTGCCAAGTCAAGCCACTCGAACATTCAGAGGAGGATACCATATCATCATACTACATCACAATCATTTTAACACAATGTTGATATCCAAGATAAATCATTATCCACTCCTAGCTACTTATGCATGGCATGAGAAACTATAATATCTAATTGTCATTGCAAACATGTTTAATCATAATGGGTTGAATCATGGATACTAGGTTAAACATATTTACAAAAATAGAACAAGTCGAGTTCATACCCGTTTCTCTCTGCCACGGCCAGTTCATCGAATATCGTCATTATTGCCTTTCACTTGCACGGCCGAACGATGTGAAAATAATAATAGTGCAAGAGTGTCCTGGACTAAGCTGGAATCTGCAAACATTTTATTCAACAGGAGAAGACAAGGTAAAATGGGCTCTTTATTAGATCAACAATAATGCATATGAGAGCCACTCAACATTTTCATCGTGGTCTTCTCCTTGGTATGATTCAAATAAAAAGAAGAGAAATTCAGAGAAACATACTGAAATATTTTTGGAGTTTTTGATTTTCTTAAACAAGCAAATAAAAGGGAAAAGCAAAAAACAAGAAAAACTATTTACACAGGAAAGCTCCCAACAAGCAAAAGAAGAACACGGAAATCATTTTGGGTTTTCTTTTTAGTACTACAACTAAGCATGCATAGAAAGTAAACTAACTACAAATTTTGTTTTGTTTTCCTAAGGTTTTTTCAAACACACAAGAAGAAAGCGAGAAAATACAATTAAGCATGGATGATACAATGAAAAAGTGTGAACACCGACAACTGGAATGAAACGTTTGAACACGAATGTAATGTCGGTGAGAAACACGTACTCCCCCAAGATTAGGCTTTTGGCCTAACTTGGTAATCGATCAGTAGCCTGGATAGTAGTCGGCGTGGTAGCTCACGGAGGCTCTCAGTGCGGATGCCTCGGCCTACCGTGCTGCCTCCACTGCCGCGTTGTGAGCTCGGGCCTCGCTCTCAAGAACAAAATATCTTCCCTTGCCGTGATAGTCAAAAAGAGTAGGCGCAGGCAAATATGTGTGCACAACAGATGTTTGGTTAAACAACAAGTTAAAGGAGAAATTATGAATTTTTCCTTTGAGGATTGAAAGTGCGTTAAGTCGACTAGAGGGGGGGTGAATAGGCGATTTTATGAATTCTTCACTGAGGAATTTCAGGGTGAGGAAATTCCTTAGCGAAGAACTACTTGCAGCGGAATAAGTACTCAGATGCAAACATAATAGAACATAAACATAATAGAACAAGCGTCAGATCCACGTAGGATCAATCTCTTCAGTGATGCTCAATCACTTTGGGTTTGTAGGTGTTTGTGTTTGGGTTTTCCTCGCTTGATGATTTTCGCTCAAAGTCCTCGGAGGATGGGATGCTCTCAATGACAAGTGTCAGTTTCTCTCGGAGCAGCCAACTAGCTAGTGGTTGTAGGGGGCGGCTATTTATAGCCTAGGGAGCAGCCCGACATGATAAGACATAAATACCCTTCAATGATATAACCATTAGGTGGATAAGATATTTTGGGAGAGCTGGTGCATAGCACAGCAACGGTCGGAAATTTGACAATCAAATTCCTTAGGGCTATCATGTCCCTCACTTGTAGGCAATCCGCACTGGCGAATTCCTAACTCCTCAGTCAGAACAAATTCCTCAGAGACCAGAAGAACTTCATCTCTGTCACTGAAGAAATTGACTGAACTGCATGAGATTTCCAATGGCTTCACTCGAAGGGATTGGTAGGTGAAGGATTTTGAGATGAGCATCACTTGGAAATTTTTCCTTAGTTTTTCCTCGACCCCCTTTAACAGTACGGTGTTTCCTATGACTCAAGAAAGAGAAAATGAAACTACGAAAACAAAAGTCTTCACGCTTCATGTTCCTCGTATGAATACCAAGTCTTCATGGTCACACCAATTTCTTCACTTTCAAAGTCTTTAGAAAGTCTTCAGAAATCCAAAGTCTTTAGTCGAAGGCATTCATTTTTAGGGGTCGACTTTCTCTGTAAATATCAAACTCTTCATAGACTTATAGACCTGTGTACACTCACAAACACATTAGTTCCTTAACCTATAAGTCTTCAATACACCAAAATCACTAAGGGGCACTAGATGCACTTACAATCTCCCCTTTTTTGGTGATTGCTGACAATATAGGTTAAATTTTCAACGGGGATAAAACATATGAAGTGTAGATACTAATATTGAGGAATTTGATTGCAAGATATAGAAGAACTCCCCCTGAAGATGTGCATAGTGAGGAATTTGCTTTTGAAGCAATGCACATTTGAAGAGTAGAATCATGGAGATCTCCCCCTATATCTTGTAATTCATACACGCATTTAACATATGATATGAAGAATTTGAAATGCATGATGAAATATGGTGACGGATGTAATTCAGCATGCGTGCATTAACATATATGAGGAATAAGCATGCAGAAGAACACATCAAGAGTATGAGACCACCATCGGGTTTAAGTTTACAACTCGATCCAACAAAGTCTTCAAAAGAACGAGAGTTGTAACTTAGCAAAAAAACGCCCATATATAGAGACCCGCTTGAAGACTAACTCAAATTTCTCCCCCTTTGTCATCGAATGACCAAAAGGGACGAAAAATGAGGACTAACGCCCCTGAAGAATATCATGTTGATGGAGGAGCGCCAGCGTTGTTGGGGTCGGTTTTTGTAGTAGGGTCTGCCGCAGTGTCATCCAAATCTTCATGTTCATCCATGTCGCGCGATGAAGAATATGAGCTGGCCACCAAGGAGGGAACTTTGACCTTCTTGAATTTCTTCGCTGGTGGTTGAGACCAGTCAAAGTCCTGCTTGAGACCCATTTGCTTCAGATCTTCTTCACCATATAGATGTGACAGAACAGCCCAGGTGCGACCGAAGACTTCATGGAGGTAGTAATGGTTTTTCTTTACTGCATTGTGTGTAGCAGTCATGTTGTGAAGAATTGAACCAGACTGACGCTTAACCCATTTGTGGTTGCGATCGACCTTCTGGTGAAGACTGAGGAGAAGCTCACGATCAGTCATCACCCTTGGAGTTGTGCCTTGAGGATTTTGCTTTCAAGCATTCGCGGCAGAGTCATGAGTGGCAGAGTCATCATTGGTGGAGTAAGATGCAGCTTTGCGGAACTGACCATCCAATGGACGAATGCCTTCATCAATAACAGCAGTGGCCTTGCCCTTTTCATCAGCTGAGGAAAATGTCCGTTTGAGGACTTCAATGGGGGGCATGTAGCTGAGATGATTTTGAAAGTCAGCCTTGTAGTTGAGTGAAGACCTTGTTGTGAGGAATCTCATAATCCAAGGAGCGTAAGGCTTCAACTCAAATGGAGATAGTGCAACATTGGCCAGAGTCCTCATGAAGAAATCATGGTAGTTGACAGGAATGCCATGAATGATGTTGAAAAGCAGATTCTTCATGCCAACGACCTCTTCATCATTCGAGTCGTGGCCTTTGATTGGACTCAAAGTCTTCGTCAGAATGCGATAGACAGTCCGAGGCACATACCGCAATCCCTCATGAGGAATTTGGTCCTTGGGGCTTGACCGGGCTTCAGCGGCTTCATCAACACTTGCATATAGTGATCTGTAAGCTCAAGTTCATGATATATACAACGAGCACCTTCAAGGGGAGGACTAACAAGTAGGGCATGAAGCAGTTCAGAGGCCGGTGCTTTGAAATGAGTATTTTCTGTCATCCAGTCCAATACCCAAGAGTTCACATCTTCAGCATTTCCTGTGATGTGCAGCGTTGCATAGAACTGAAGAATTAGCTCTTCATTCCAATCAACAATATCAGTGCAAAAGTTGAGCAGTCCAGCATCATGAAGAACACTCAGGACTGGCGTGAAGCAAGGCAGTGATTCCATGTCCATGTGAGGAATATGCTCATGGTCGAAGACTTTGTCTTTGTTGAAAAGCAGTGAAGAATAGAAGTTGGCTTGGCTGGCAGTCCAGAAACGCTTCCTTCTAAGACGAGCAGAGTCATATGGGTTGAAATCCATGAAGAACACATGCTCGTGGAAGAAGTCATCAGCCTTGAAGTTTTGCTTCTTGGAGAAGGGATCCTTTGGCTTGGGCTGAGGAGTGTCAGACAATTGCATCACAACCTCAGGAATCGCAGTCTCAGGAACCACAGGCTGAGGAATTTCAATTTCTTCTTGAGTTACAGCCTGATTCTTCAATTCTTCAGCAGCTTGATCATCAGCACTAGTGGCTGGAATTTCTGCATGAATGGACGGAGTGGTGTGAGGTTCTTCAGAGCCCATTTGAACTTCAGTATGCACTGGGGACTGAGGAATTTGTTGCAGAGGAGTGAACAAAGGAGAATTGGGGTGTTGACTTTCCCAAAAGTCATCATTCATCACTAGTGTTGTGCTCCCAATGTCCACATCCTTATCTTCTTCACTTAGGTCTTCAACGCCTACCTCTTCAGCTGTGAACTGAGGCACGGGCGATGAGACAACTGGGGTTGAAGGGATTGTATCCACTTCAATTTCTTCGTCCAACTTCTCTGAAGAAGCAGCAGAAGGAACATCTTCATCGGATCCGCTTGGGATCACATAGTCTTCACCAAAGGGAATGAGTTCCTTTGATGGCATGCATGAGACTGGAACAACATCAATTGGATTCTCAAAAGAGCTTGTCAATTTCTTCATCTTCTTCGGAGCTGAAGATTTTGATGAAGTTGATGCTTTCCTTTTCTTCACTGCTGCATGCTCCGCAGCCTTGGTCTTCTTAGCTTCTGATGCAGAAGGAAGAATTGGACTTGGTGTAGGTGCAGGAGGAGCAGAGAAAATTGGTTCATTTTCTTCAGGCACAACTGATGCAGTTGCCCTGGCATGATCAGTTTCTTCAGGCACAACGGTTGAAGCTTCAGCTGGCCTGACTTGTTCTTCAGGCGCAACACAAGTGGTTGCCCTAGTAGTTTCATGAGCGGCTAGAATGTAGTCATCAGCCCTGGTACTAGCAGTTTCATCAGCGGTGCTGGCATATTCTTCAGTCGGCTGGGCAGAAGCTTCATCCTGAGGAATTTCAATGTGCGTTGGAGCAACATTTGAAGAAAATCCTTTCGCCAATTTGACAAATCTGACTTTGGCTCCAAGCCAGTCTGCACGGTAGGTGTCAAATTCATCACTGAGGTTTTTGATCTCAGTTTAAGCAGCAATAAGTTCATCAA
This sequence comes from Triticum aestivum, assembly GCF_018294505.1. NCBI lineage: Eukaryota > Viridiplantae > Streptophyta > Magnoliopsida > Poales > Poaceae > Triticum > Triticum aestivum. The sequence continues at coordinate 389,651,017 of NC_057808.1, read as the reverse complement.
TGGTCATTTTCACAATGTTCTTCTTCAGAAAGCGCTCCTTCTTGTACTGCGCTTTCTTCAACTGCCTGGCCTTCTCAAATTTCTATTTTTCTTCGCCTATGAAGGCGGAAAGCACGTAAGTTTGACCAGGAGTGAGATTGAAGTCAGGCATAGGAGTGTTGGGGTCCTTGTGACAGAGATCAATGTACTCAAGGATCATCTTTGGATCCAAAAGCAGAGGTACATTTGAGCCTTTGGCTCTAGCGGCCCTGTGCTGCCTGTCTCTGATGATTTCAGTGAGTTCCTCATCATCAGCTTCGTCGTCATCAGACAGTACTTGGAAGGCGACCTGCTTCTTGTGAGGACTTGGTCGAGAACCTCGTCCAGAAGTGGCCTTAGTCTTCAGTAGAGTGGGGCCAGTTGAGGAATGCGGAGGAGCCGAAGAACTTGCAGAGGCCCCAGAGGCAATAGAGATGCCTGTTGTCCTTTGGCACGAGGCGAGATGCACAGGTGCTGAGGGTTTGGAAGGAGGAGCTGAGGACTTTGGAGGAGCTGGTGCAGCTTGAGGAATTTGTCGTGAGGGCTTTGCGGAGCTGGGCCGTGAGGGCATTGCAGATGAGCTTGGCTATGAGGACATTGGTGCAGAAGCCTTGGGCTTGTGTGCAGGCTTCTTGGGCATGGCCTTCTTAGGCTTGCTATGTAACACCCCGGATGTAACTTTCCATATTTGTAACTCCAACTCTTGCCATTTTCGGCTATGTGTTATGATATTCCCTTCGTGGTCGGGTTTTGTTTTTCGTTTTGCATTTTTTTCATGTCATGCATCTCATATCATGTCATCATGTGCATCTCATTTGCATACGTGTTCGTCTTATGCATCCGAGCATTTTTCCCGTTGTCCGTTTTGCAATCCGGCACTCCCACATGCACCGGCGCACCCCCTCTTGTCTCTTTTCATGAGCGGGTGTTAAACGTTCTCGGAATGGACCGAATCTTGTCAAGTGGCCTTGGTATACCACCGGTAGACCACCTGTCAAGTTTCGTTCCATTTGGAGGTCGTTTGATGCTCCAACGGTTAACCGGGTAACCGCAAAGTCCTTTTGTGTGTTGCAGCAAAACCCCCCCTCCAAATAGCCCAAAACCCATCTAAGTCACTTCCATGCTCTAGATCGTTCGATCACGATCGTGTGGGCGAAAACCGTGCTCCATTTGGAGTCTCCTAGCTCCCTCTACCTATAAAAACACCTCCCCCTCCAAAATTTTCGCAGATCAAACCCTAGTCCCCTTCCCCTCTCCGCAGCCGGACGCGTCCGCCGCCGGCCGGACGAACAGCGCCGCCGCCCCGCGCCAACCACAGTGCGACACGTGGCGGCCCGTACGCCGCACCGCCGCCGGCCCGTTCGGCCCGGGCGAGGCCCCCGCGAGCCCGTCCCCGCGTCCCCGAGCGTCGCCCGGCTCTCTCTCCAGCGCCGCTCGTGCGCCCGGCCCCGCCGCCATCGCCGTCCTCGCCGCGCCGCCGCCCGGTCGCCGGCGCTCCTCGCCGCCTGTGCCCGCGAGCGCCGCTGCCGTCGCCTCCGCCCGTGCGCGTCGGCCGCCTCCTCCTCCGGCGACCCCGCGCCGCCTCCTCTCCCCCCGAGCTCTCGCCGGCCGCCGCACGTCCCTCCTTTTCCGGCCGTCGTCAACTCCGGCGAGCCACCCCAGCCGAACCGCGCCAGATCTGGATCGGGTCAAACCCTAGGTTGACTTCTCCCCTCCCCCGAAATCTTCTAAGTCCCGTAATTCTTGCATTATATGCTTCTGTTCATTGCATCATAACTCTCTGCATATAGCTCTGTTTTGTGCGTGTAATATATCGAAATGTTTGTCTCGAGATGCTCCTCATTTTGTTCCATTATGCCATGTTCATTTGAGTCCATATTGATGCCCAAATCTCTGGTGCAAGAGTGCTATATGTTGTTACCTGCTGTTACTTATCAGAACTTGGTGATTTGTTATTTTTGTTGCATTTGATGTGTGCATCTTATGGGCATGAGCTCTACATGTGTTTTGATGTATGCCATGCCATATTTACAGAGGTGTATGCCATGCATTTTTGTGATCTATGTGGTGACTAGCACAAGCATGCAAACTAGGCTTCATGATGTTTCTGTTTCCAGGGACTTGGTAATTTCACCAAGTCTGTTACTGCTGTTATTTTGTTGCGATGTATCCATGTGTCTACAAAGAGATCCATGCTCCTTTTGGTGATGTTCAGTAAGGATGTTTTGTAGATATAGTTGTGCTCTATCCATCCATGCCCCTGTTTGAAATTATGGAGTGCAATAACATGTCTTAATCTTGCTCTACTTTTGCTATAAAATATTCCTGGCAGATTGTTAACATGATATTCAATTTTGCAAAGGTTGTTGTAGTTGATCCATACATGATATGAACTTGTTATTGCCATGGTTATCTTCATGAACATGCCATCTTTCTGTAGGTATGCTTGTTTTGTCATGCATTGCTTTGTGGTGAGTGAATCAAGCTCACAAAGATGCCTTCATATTACTGTTTCTGCCATGCTCTGTTTTCTGCTAAGTCTGAAACCTGTTAACGAAACTTGCTATGTTTACATGGGTGCCATCATATCTTCTGTTCCTTTTTGGCTTATGGTCATTAAGACACTTTTGTTCTATTCATTTAGTATATTTATGCCATGCCTTGTTTTGCTACGTTAAGTTCCTGTAGCATGTGTTTTGGTTGCTCTGAACATTGCTACCTGATGTTGTTTCTGCCATGTCCAGTAATTTCAAAGTCTGTGAACCAGATATCTTTTGCACTTTTCCCATGCTTGTTTGAACCTGCTGTGGTGTGATCTAGCCGTATCTCAGTGTTTATCTTTTGTCGAGCATCTCCTGTAGATTACTGCCATATGAGTTTTTGCTATGTTGGGGTGCTGTAGCATAGTTTCTTGTTGCATTCTAAGTGCTATCACGCTGTTAATCGCAGAATCGTGTTATTCTTGTTTTGCTTGCCATTTGCAAACCGTGCATCCGTTTCCGGTGATCTTTATATCGATTTCGACCGAAATCATCTCATCTTTCCAGTGGCATACTTGGTTTGCCAAGTTACTGCCTTGTTCATCCTTTTTCTTCCGGAGCACGCATATGCATCGCATACCACATCTTGCATATCATACCTGTTTTGCATCATGTTGCTTGTGCATTCCCCGTGATGATTGTGGTTCCGTTGTTGTGTTCTTGTTTTGGGTAGAGCCGGGAGACGAGTTCGTGAACGAGGAACCTGTTGAGTACGCTTACGAGGATCAAGCTTTCGACAACTCTGAGAACCTTGCAGGCAAGATGACCATACCCTCGAAATCATTTCTATCTTTGCTTTGCTAGTTGTTCGTTCTATTGCCATGCTGCGTTACCTACCACTTGCTATATCTTGCCTCCTGTTGAGGATATAGACCTTAGAGTCACCCGCCAGGAGGGGCCGGTTTACTCGTACGGTCGTTGCCAGAAGCCCGGAGCCAAGTTTCAAGACGATGGGCCAGAGATGGGCTGAGACCCGGATATGGCTTAAGGCCCGTAGTTACAATCAGTAGTATGGTAGAACTTGTAGTGTAAGGCAAGCATAGTTGAGAGTCCGAGCCGGACACTCTTATGAGCCGGCCGGGACTCTAAGGGCTGCTGGGCGTCAGCCTCCCTATATAAAGGGACGACCCGGCAGCGGTTTAAGGGCGACAACAATCTCATCGAGAGCCGGCATAGCTGTTTAGCTCCCTGGCGATCGTAACCCTAATCAATATCACCTCAAACTGGACGTAGGCTTTTACCTTCACCGTAAGGGGCCGAACCAGTATAAACCCTCGTGTTCCTTGTCCCGCATAACCCCTTCAAGCTTCCAAGCTGCGATGGCTCCACGACTAAGTCCTAACTCGAGGACATCTGCCGTGACAACTCCACGACAGTTGGCGCCCACCGTGGGGCCAGCGCACGGTGGATTTGAGTTCTTAAAGGGCAGCTTCGAAGGGCTCAAGGGATACGCTGTGGGCCGGATGACCAAAAGTCGTCGCGGCAAGCTCTACATCGACGATGCAGACTGGGGCCCCGACGCCGGCTCAATTGAGTACGGGTACCGGGTCCCCTTCGGCGGAATTCATGTCTTCATTGGCAAGGTTGGTGAGCCGGGCCCTGAGCCGGATCTCTGCGCCGATCTCATCGAAACGGCTCAGCGCGCACGACCCGCCCGGGCCCGGCCTGCCTTAAGGCGCGCTTTTGTGGGATGCATCCATGGAGGGCCCTCTGATCCATCTGGGTCTGGTGATGAGGCGGCCGCCGGCTCTGACGGCGAGTCGGCCACCGATGAGTCAAACTCGTTGTACCAACTTCAAGATGGCAGGCTCATGGGTTGTTCCGATGGCGACAGTATTCCGGACCTTTTTGAGCCACCAAGTTAGGTTGGAGTGTTTATGGCTGGTGCACAGCCTGTTCAGAACCCCGCGGCTGGACCGGGAAACCCGGTGCCTTCTCCGGCTCAGGTGCTGATGGACCTCACGGACAAGATGACGGCCCTGTTGACCGCCACGGTTGACCCGGCGGATCAAGCCCAGCATGATGCGGAGGTGGCACAGTTGAAATTGGATCTGATAAAAGCTAAAGAGGATCTTGCAGCGGAAGGAATCAGGCTGGCTGCGGAGCGGGCGGCTCTTGATGCCCAGACTCAGCTGATTCAGGCGCAGTCCTTCCAACTCACGATGGATCAGAACGCGGCCAACGAGGTCATGAGAAGGAGGCATCAAAAGGCCCAGTCTCGACTCCCACCGGTTTACGATCCACGCAACCTCTTCAACACGCCAGGTGCAGGATCTAGTAACCCGCCAGGGGTCATAGCGCCCGGGTCTAGACCCCTTATTCAGCCGCGAGTGATGGGGCCTCCCCAGGTGCCCCCTGCCCCGCCTTCGTATGTGCCAATACCCCCGGGTCATTATAATAACCTGCTGGAGAACATGGTAGCTGCGGCAGCACGGCTGGCGGCTCTCCCCGTTGACGGCGACTCTCCGACGGCTATTGAGACCCGCCGGGTCAGGGAACTCCTTCAGACAGCACTGGCGCAGCAAGAGGCGTACTCCTACAGCCGGGACAAGATCCACTCCACCCCTCATCCAGGCCAGAGCCCGAGTTACAGCCGGCACATGGTCTCAGCAACCGGCTCAAGTAATGTCCGACGCCATGACCCGCCCCCTGGCCATGGCCCGGCTCATAATGGAGCCTTTTACGCAGCAGACCAAGCGCGCCAGGAGGCGGAGCAAGTGCCTCAATTGACGGCTTACCAGACCCCCCCCCCCCGGCTTATCCGACGACTTCCGTTGATGTGGGTATCCCTACCAGGACCGGGGGTGTCCCTTGTTTAGTGCCAGCTATCCGTAATGAACGTCTACCTAAGGACTTCAAGGGCCCTAGGAAGGTGCCTAACTATACAGCTGACTTACAACCCGCGGCCTGGATTGAGAGTTATGAGATGGCTATGGAGCTGCTGGAGGTCAGTGAGGCGGCCATGGCCAAGTATTTCACCATGATGTTAGATGGGACTGCCCGCACTTGGTTGAAAGGGCTACCACCGAATTCCATTGGGTCTTGGGCTGAGCTGAAAGCCCGGTTCATCCAAAACTTCAAAGATACCTGTAGGCAGTCTATGTCAATTGTGGACTTGACTAACTGTAAGCAGCAGGAGGGTGAATCCACGACCCATTGGGTTCGCCGGGTCAAGGAGATTACATTCATCGGATAAGATGGATGCCGGCTCTGCAGTCTTAATGTTGGAGCAAAACTGTCGCTTTGTGCCCCTAAAGATGAAACTCGGGCGGCTTAAACGTGACTGCACTGATATGGGTACACTAATGGCGGCTCTTGTCAAGTACGCCGATTCCGATGGTACCAAGGATCCCCCTTCAGATGATGAAAGGACAGGGAAGGGAAAGAAGAACGGCAATGGCAAGGGTCCTCAGTTTAACCCGGGGAACCAAGGAGGAGGCAAGCGCAAGGCCGATGGCAGCCTAGAGTTTGTAGCTAACGCCAACTCCCAAGGTAATAATCAGCGGCGCAAGAGGAGGCCCCCTCCCCGAGGCGGCGGGTCAGGTCCAATGCTGGAGCAGCTGTTGAATGAACCTTGTCCGAGGCATGGCTCTAGAGAGAAGCCAGCGAGTCATCTGTGGAAGGATTGCGCGATCATGAAGGCCTTTAAGAGCTACAATGGCCCGGGCGGCGGCTCAGGCGCCGGCGGCTTTCATGGCCCGGGCGGCGGCTCAAATTCCGGTCCTCAGAACGGTCAAGGGGGCTTTAATCAACAGTCTGGCTAGGGTCATCAACAGCAGCAGGGGGGTTATCAGACCAATCCAAAGCAGCTTAGCGGTGGACAGTATCATGTGTTTACCACTAGTCTGTGCAAGCGAGATCAGAAGCTTCACAAGAGGGCTGTGAATGCTGTTGAGCCGGCGGTGCCACGCTACTTGCGGTGGTCTGAGCAGCCTATAGTGTGGAGTAGGGAGGATCACCCTCCCCGGGTGGATCACCCGGGCCACTTGGCCTTAGTGGTGGCTCCTCAGGTGGGAGGTTATAAGTTCACAAAGGTACTCATGGATGGAGGCAGCAGCATTAACATCCTCTATTATGAGACTTTTCGCCCTATGGGGTTGGTTGATAAGAACCTCAGCCAGTCAAACACTATCTTCCATGGTGTGGTACCTGGTAAGTCGGCTTACCCAGTCGGCAAGATCGAATTGGAAGTGGCTTTTGGTGATGAGAACAACTACAGGGTGGAGAAGTTGACCTTTGAGGTGGTCAAGATAAGAAGTCCATACCATGCTATATTTGGACGGCCGGCTTACGCCAAGTTCATGGCACGGCCGTGTTATGTGTACTTACAGCTCAAGATGCCGGGTCACAATGGGACCATTACGGTTCACGGCAGCCGGAAAGTGGCTTTGGAGTGTGAGGAAGGTGATGCAGCCTATGCAGAGTCTGTTTGTGCTACAGAGGAGTTGAAGTTTTACAAAGACAATGTTGACCCAACGGACATGACCTCTCTGAAGAAGCCGACTACGGAGACTGAGCCGGCGATGAAATTTAAGTCGGCTGATGAAACTAAGCTTGTTGATTTTGTTCCAGGAGATTCATCTCAGCAGTTTAGCATCAGTGCCAATCTGGATCCAAAATAGGAAAGCGCGCTCATCGAGTTCATCCGTGAGAATAGGGACATCTTCGCATGGAAACCTTCTGACATGCCAGGTGTACCTAGAGAACTCGCTGAGCATACTCTCAATGTTGATCCGAAATTTAAGACGGTCAGACAGTTCCTTCGACGGTTTAATGAAGAGAGGCGGAAAGCCATTGGTGAAGAAGTGGCCCGGCTCTTGGCGGCCGGGTTTATTGTTGAAGTTTTTCACCCAGAGTGGTTGGCTAACCCGGTGCTCGTACTCAAGAAGAACGGCACCTGGCGGATGTGTGTGGACTACACAGACTTGAACAAGGCGTGTCCGGCTGATCCTTTTGCCCTCCCCCGTATTGATCAAATCATTGATGCTACGGCAGGCTGTGCATGCTTAAGTTTCTTGGATGCTTATTCCGGGTATCATCAGATTAAGATGGCAGTTAAGTACCAGGAGAAGACGGCGTTCATCACTCCCTTTGGAGCCTTCTGCTATGTGTCTATGCCCTTTGGACTCAAGTGTGCACAGGCGACTTACCAGCGTTGTGTACAGAATTGTCTTCATAAACAGATCGGGCGCAATGTTCACGCTTACGTGGACGATATTGTGGTTAAATCTATCAAAGAGGAAACCCTGATAGATGACTTAAGGGAAACCTTTGATAATCTCCGGGTCTATAAGATGATACTTAACCCGGCCAAGTGTGTTTTTGGTGTTCCTGCAGGCAAACTATTGGGCTTCTTGGTTTCTGACAGAGGCATTGAGGCTAACCCGAAGAAGATCAAGGCCATCACCTCCCTGGCTAAGCCGGCGTGTATAAATGACGTTCAGCGCTTGGCGGGTCGCATCGCTGCTTTAAGCCGGTTTATAAGCCGTTTGGGTGAGAAGGCCATGCCCTTATATCAGTTGATGAAGAAAACTGATAACTTTGTCTGGAATGATGCAGCTAATACCGCTTTTGAAGAGTTGAAGAAGCAGCTGGCAGAGCCTCCGGTCCTTGCTGCTCCGGTTGATAAGGAGCCCTTACTACTGTATGTGGCGGCAAACGCACGAGCAGTCAGCATGGCTATTGTGGTGGAGCGCAAGGAGGCGGGTAAGGAGCATCCGGTTCAGCGGCCGGTTTATTATGTCAGCGAAGTGCTCATTGAGTCCAAGCAGCGGTACCCGCATTGGCAGAAGCTTGTGTATGGTGTGTTCATGGCGAGCCGGAAGCTTAAGCATTATTTTCAGGGTCATCCCATCACTGTGGTCAGTTCTGCCCCTCTTGGTGATATTATTCAAAACAGAGAGGCCACAGGGAGAATTGCTAAGTGGGATATAGAACTTGGGCCTCATGGCCTCAAATATGTGCCACGCACTGCTGTTAAATCTCAGGCCTTGGTGGATTTCATCAATGATTGGACAGAGTCACAAGTGCCTGAGCAAAAGCCGGATAACACTTATTGGACTATTCACTTTGATGGGTCCAGGCAGCTGGAGGGCTCGGGGGCTGGCGTTGTATTGGCTTCCCCTAAGGGTGACAAGTTCCATTATGTGCTACAGTTGATGTTTCCTTGCACTAACAATGCGGCCGAATACGAGGCTTTGCTCCACGGTCTTCGGATGGCTAAGGAGATGAGCTTAAGCCGGGTAAGGTGCTTTGGTGACTCAGACTTGGTGGCTCAACAAGTATCAGGCACAAGTGGAGCACATTGATTGCAGGAAGAACGAGGCGGCTGATACTCTAAGCCGGCTAGGCTCTCAGCGAAAGCCGGTGCCGCCTAACACTTTTTTGGACGTCCTATATAACCCTTCGGTTAAATTGCCTACAGAGGAAGACTTGGCTATCTCTGACCCGGAGGCACGGCTGGTGGCGGCTCTTCATGTCATACCAGACTGGACAATGCCATATCTGGCTTATATAACCCGGGGAGAGTTGCCTGAGGATGAAACTTTGGCCAGGCAAATAACCCGGCGGGCTAAGTCAATGATCGTTATCGACGGTGAGTTACATCATCGCAGTGTTTCAGGGGCATTTCAACGTTGTATCTCCCCTGAGGAAGGCCAAGAGATCTTGCGTGAAATCCATGAAGGGGATTGTGGCCATCATGCCGGCTCAAAATCCCTTGTGGCCAAGGCTTTCCGTCATGGTTTTTATTGGTTGACGGCTCATGCTGATGCAGAGGACTTGGTCAGTAAATGTGATGGTTGCCAAAGGTTCTCACGACGGGCTCACGTACCGGCTCAGGAGTTGAGGATGATCCCAATTACTTGGCCCTTTGCGGTCTGGGGGCTTGACATGGTTGGGCCTTTTAAAAGATCCAAAGATAAGAAGACCCACCTCTTGGTGGCAGTTGACAAATTCACAAAGTGGGTGGAAGCTGAGCCAGTTAGCAAGTGCGATGCAGCCACGGCGGTTCAATTTATGAAAAAGGTGATTTTCCGCTTTGGTTTTCCGCACAGCATTATAACTGACAATGGCACCAATCTCTCCAAAGGCGCCATGGAAGAGTTTTATCAACGAGAGCATATCCGACTTGATGTTTCTTCAGTGGCTCATCCTCAATCCAATGGTCAAGCTGAGAGAGCTAACCAGGAAATTCTGAAGGGTATCAAGCCCCGGCTTTTGGTCCCTTTGCAACGGATGCCGGGTTGTTGGGTGGAGGAGTTGCCCTCCGTCTTATGGAGCATCAACACTACTCCTAACAGATCTACAGGCTTCACGCCTTTCTTCATGGTCTATGGAGCAGAAGCAGTCCTCCCCAGCGACATCCGTCACGACTCACCTCGCGTGGCGGCTTATGTTGAGACGGATAATGAACAGGCGCGCCAAGATGCTCTTGACTTGTTGGATGAACAGCGTGATGTGGTAGCAGCCCGTTCAGCGATTTACCAACAAGACCTACGCCGTTATCATAGCCGCCGGGTCAAATCCCGGGTCTTCCAGGAAGGCGATCTCGTGCTCCGGCTCATCCAGGATCAAACAGATGCACACAAGTTATCCCCACCTTGGGAAGGGCCCTTTGTGGTCAGCAAGAACTTGCACAATGGGTCATATTACCTCATTGATATTCGGGAGCACAAAGATTCACGTAAGTCGGAGGAGGAGACCCGTCGGCCGTGGAACATAGCTCAGCTTCGGCCTTACTACACTTGAGCTACCGGCTCTCGTGGTGTACATATTTGTCTCAGCCATGTATATATTATGATGAGCAATAAAGCAGGACCTCTGTCCTTTTTTTTCTCCTCCAGATATGCATGTGTTGTTTTTATTACAAGATTACATGATGACTTAAAGGAGGATCCGGCTTATGGTCGTATTCGAATCTAGCCGTAAGCAGTAAAGTCACTTGGGGGCTTCCTGTTCAAACATGGGTCGTATTCGAACCAAAGAGAACATAGCTGTCGATACCCATTTGATTGGCAAAGTGCCGAGCTCATTGGGAGGTTGCCTTTGGTCATATTTGAATCATAGTTTAACCCCTCTAAGAACCAATGTGGATCGTATTCGAATCAGCGTCGTTAAACAATTTTAAGAATCACTTGGGGGCTTCCTGTTCAAACATGGGTCGTATTCGAACCAAAGAGAACATAGCTGTCGGTACCCTCTTGATTGGCATCGCCACACCCACTGGGGGCTATATGATCATATCCGAATCTTGGCTTAACCCCTTTGGGCCGGGTCTCTGGTCGTATTCAAACCGGAAGCCCCTAAGTTCTTCTGCTTTATCACAAGTTTACTCTGATTATGATAAGGTGTGCATGGCCGGGTCTCACTTGCCGGCTTAACTTTGGTTTACAGTGTTAGTTGAACATCATGGGTGTCATCAAGGCAAGTAAATCGGAGTTAAGGTATCAACCTTACTACCCGGGTTATTTAAACCGAGAGTATGCTTACAGGCCGTTAAGTGTGTTATTTCGGCTATGTTCGGAGTATAATTAAGGACCAGTCTTTTTTGATTCATATTCCGGGTTATCTATCTCAAACACCTGATTCTCAGGGCGGTAAGCCGCCTCGAGACTTATGATTTGCCTTTCTATGCAGATACTTAAAGGCACCTTTTAAGGTTGAGAAAAACAAAGGGATGATTATGACCCGGAGAAGCATCAAAGAGACAATTTCAAAGGGCTTTCGCATTCAAAACGTGCACGATGGCACGGCAGAGATGAACTGTTGCACCTACTCTATTACAATAACTCTTCAAGTCTAAAAGGTGGAACATTATTTGATAAACCGCCGGCTAAATTATGATGCTCGCTGAGTTGAAGTCCCCGGCTCATTCCTATCTTCTCCTCCGGCTGATCCCAAGACCTCGAAGGTTGATGACTTCCAGTCGATGCCGCTGAGAGCTTCGAATTGGGCTTCTTCGTCAATTAACCCGGCCGGGTCAATCTCCGGGGCGAAGGTGTGCTGACGAGCCGGCGGGATCAGGTTGAGGGCTTCATAGCGAGGGGTTGGAATCCTCTGATTCTCCGCGTCATAACCCGGCTGGTACTTGGTCAGATCGGTGTCGTTCCCAATGAGAGTGGCCACCGGGCGTACACCCTTCACACACGCCGCGAAGTCCTTCTGGTCAAAAGTTGAGCCGTCTTCCTTCAGGCTTGGGTAACCCAGGGCGATATCTGCCGGGTCTAGCTCCGGCAGGACTGCCTTGGCCCGGCTCAGCGCGGCGATTGCTCCGGCTCTCGCGGAGGCCCGTCGCAGCTCTTGGATCCGCTGAGGCAGAACGGCGAGCCGGCGCAGGACTTCGGCCAGATGAGTTGGCACCTCGTTAGATAGGGCCACCATAGCTAAAGCGCGCTGTGACCCGGTGTAGAGCTGTTCCACCAGGGTGTACACGGCCTTTAACTTGGTGACCACGCTCTGGTTGAGGTTGGCACTCCTGGGACCTGTTTAACAGAATCAGATAAGCCGGTGACAAGGATTAATCATGACATATACAAACCTGATGAAAGCCGGTGAGGCGACTTACCGAAGATAGCGGCCACCATTTGGGAAACCTGGCGCTTTAGGCCGGAGAGCTCGGCGGTCTTCTCAGCGAGAGCCTTCTCCGCCTGTTCCGCCCGGGTCACCAGTGCGGCCCTCTCTTCGACCCAGGCTTTTCTCTCAGCATCAAACTCGGTCTTCAATTTTTCTTGAGTGGCGATGCTGGATACAAACTTGGCGTTTGCCTTCCGGGTCTCCATCTCCTACATCTTCAGCCGGCTCTTGAGATCCGCAAGGTCCGCCTCTAGTTTCTTGCCAACAGCCTGCATATATTTCCGGGTTATTAACAGTCATTATATAAGTCCCAAGCGTTTTCCAAGCAAAGACACTTGGCACTTGGGGGCTAATGCATATTGAACGTATCTATCTACATACTGCCGGCTCAGCTGAGTAAGCCGGAACCTAAGTCTACAACATATTCAAGCATAAGTCGTCGACTTGGGGGCTAGCATGGCAAAGGTAACTATGCAGTAAGTAAGAAGACAGCAGAAGGATACCTCAGATTTTTGTTGGATCTGGTTGACCATGGCGACCTCGGTGTCCGGGCTCTTGTGTACTTGGCTGATGTAGCCAGAGACGAGCTCTCCAATGCTCAAGTCGGTGTAGCCGGAGAGGTCCAGGTTCACCCGGTGGGGCTGCAGCAACTCCCCCTTCGCGGAGCATTTGGCCAACACGGTCGGTCTCCCCGGCTCAACGAACTCCGTCCGGGTGATTACCACGTCCGGGTCGTCTGCTGGTGGAGCTGAGCCGGAGGCCTCCGAGTTAACCGAAGCTTCGGTCGTTGCCTTGGTAGTCGGGGCAGAGGCCTCAGGTGCCGTGTCCATCGGAGTGGTGGCTTCGGGGGCGGAGGCAGCTGGCGGCTCTTGAGCCGTCACCTCCGGTTCAGGTAAGTCTGGCACTCCGGCTGACCTGGTCTTCTTCGCTCTTTTGGTGAGCTTTGCCTGGGCACTGAAAAGACAGAAGTGTTAGGCACACAAAGAGTAAGTAAAGACAAAGATAATGTAAGATGATTGTTGTTACCCGGGCGCAGTCTTGAAGGCCGGCAGATTTGACTGCATGGAGTCACCCGAAGAGGGGGAGGTCTCCTGATAATTGGAGTCAGAAGAGTTGAGTGGCTGACGGATAACACCCGCCAACGGATGAAAAGGGTACAAGTGAGAAAAAACCTCAGTACGACGCTTCCTTGTTGCGTCGGGTAACCCGGCGGAGAGATCGGTGTCCTTGTTGGTCCGGGTGTGACGCCGGCTTTCGTGAACCTGTCGCTTCAAAAAAATTGAGGGTCTTGATGAGCTAAAGGATGTGAAAAGCTTACTTTCCGGGTTACCCTTCGGACTTTCAGCTGTGGCAAGGGCTCCGAGTCGGAGGAAAGTGACATTACCTCTTCAACCACCGGGTTACTGGCGCCGGTGTCATCCTGTCAATGAGCAAGTGTTGATAAGACGGACAGCAACAAACAACAAGTACAGCAAGAATTTAAAGGCTTAGGGGTTACCTCTGACTCGGAGCTGTCGCTTAGTTGCATCAGCTCCGAAGGAGTAGGTCTGCTTCCTTTTTTACGAGGGGCGGCTTTCTTGGCGGCTTTCTTCGCCTTCCTGGCCTTCTTGGCCGCCTCATGGTCATATTTGACCCGCCAGAACTTATCCACAGCCTGAAAAATACAGTAATGAATTCTTAAAACGGTTCAGATCAAGGTTATATGCAGAAGAAGTTGAAAGGTTAAAGTCAGCGGCTTACCGCTGGGGCTGGATTGGTCTTGGAGAAGGGGGCTAACCCGGTCCTTCCACAGTCTGCCAGACTCTCGTTTAACAGAGCCTTGGTCTCTTCCTCAGCAACGTCTTCTGGAAGATCATTGCGACTGTGCCTCTGAGGGTCATCCTTTCGCCCGGTGTACTCACACATTAAGCCGGGGCGGCGGCTCAATGGGATCACCCGCCATGAGATCCAGACCCGGACCAGGTCGATTCCGTTCAGACCGTTGCCTAGCAGGGCCTTGATTTTATTGATAGTCGGAAGCAGAGGCTGGCGCTCCGCTGCAGTCAGCTTGTCCGACAGCGGGTGAGTCGGCTCTAGACGTGTTGGGCGAAAGCCGGGCAGCGGGTTCTCGTCAGCCGGGGACGTATCTTGGCAGTAGAACCAAGTCATATTCCAGTCCTTGGGGTGGCTCGGTGGCTCTGTGTAAGGGAAAACACAGTCCCTACGCCGCTGGATGGAGATGCCACCTAACTCCAGACTTGGCCCGTTGGCGCACTCATTTTGGCGGTTTAAGTAAAACAGCTCTCTGAGGAGCAGCAGACTAGGCTCTTCTCCAAGGTACACTTCGCAAAAGACTTGGAAATTGCAGATGTTGGATACGGAGTTGGGTCCTATATCTTGAGGCCGCAGGTCAAAGAAGTTGAGCACGTCCTTGAAAAACTTTGAGCCGGGCGGTGCGAAGCCCCGGCTCATATGATCTGCGAAGATCACTACCTCCCCGTCCCTTGGCTGTGGTCTCTCTTCCGACGGGTCAGGGGCACGGTAGGATATGATTTCCTTCATAGGGAGATATCCGGACTTAACAAAATTGGCTAGGGTCTCGTTGGTGACGTTGGACCTCATCCAGTTGCAAGTGATGGGGGCCTTAGGAGGCATGGTGACAGTTGGCAGTCTATGACAAAAGGGAAAAATGTCCGGGTTAATTATAAGCCGGAGATCTACAGTTCAAACTAAGATGGCGGCTTATGAAGGGGACTAATGATATATATTCAGGAACAGTGGGTTATTTAAGCCGCAGGGGCATTCAGAATAAGTTGATTATTTACGGCTTTACCACAGTTAAGCCGGAGGATTCTACAAAACATGGTTCTCTTTAAACCGGAAAGTTCTACGGCGCGTGTTTTCTTTAACCCGGAATCGTAAGCCGCCAAGATTCAATGGCTGCAGTTTTTACTAAGTGTGGTAAAACAGGTTTCACATATTGCAGTAACTTTTTTGGATCAAAATGGTCAGGTGAAATGAAAGTTTTCTAGACCTAGAAACAGACGAGCGGATGTTCTTGAGCTCGAACGAAGCATCTATACAGTGGAAAGAGATCTACTGGCACTTGAAATGAGGCCTAAATAACTACCGCACTAGTTCTATACAAGGCTAAAGATCAAACAAGTGCAGTGACTACAAGAACTACCGAGGCTTGTGGCAATGGCGATGAACGCGAAGAACACAGACGAACCCTACGGTAGATCTATCTGACAGGGCAGAAGAGACTCACCGGAGTTGGAGAAGAGCGGAAGTCGCCGCTGTTTATCTGGTCCGAGTCAGGGTGATGCAGCGGCCGAGTTGATGAAGACCAGGGGCGCGACGGCGGCGGCAGTGGCAGAGCTCGGGCAGAGGAGCGACGGCGCGAGGAGGAAGAAGAGAGCGTGAGAAGAGCCCGTCGGGCCGGCCTATTTATAAGGCAAGGTCATAAGTGGGCGCGAGATTCAAGGACACCACGGCGTGGTTATCTCCCCCCCCCCCACGACGCCTCGATTTTCGGAATGACAGTAAGGCAAAGATCCGTTGCGGATCTGGCGGAGTAAAAAACGGACTTAATGGAGGATGACGTCATAGCGGATTGTCCGGAGTCCAGAGGATGACGTCACTCTGGGTTATGGCCTTCACATGAATGGTAAGCCGGAGATTTTTTCTGTCAGAAGAGTTGAAGATTGACATGAGCCGGCTCAAATCAATCCGGGGCCTAATGTTGAGGATATAGACCTTAGAGTCACCCGCCAGGAGGGGCCGGGTTACTCGTACGGTCGTTGCCAGAAGCCCGGAGCCAAGTTTCAAGACGATGGGCCAGAGATGGGCTGAGACCCGGATATGGCTTAAGGCCCATAGTTACAATCAGTAGTATGGTAGAACTTGTAGTGTAAGGCAAGCATAGTTGAGAGTCCGAGCCGGACACTCTTATGAGCCGGCCGGGACTCTAAGGGCTGCTGGGCGTCAGCCTCCCTATATAAAGGGACGACCCGGCAGCGGTTTAAGGGCGACAACAATCTCATCGAGAGCCGGCATAGCTGTTTAGCTCCCTGGCGATCGTAACCCTAATCAATATCACCTCAAACTGGACGTAGGCTTTTACCTTCACCGTAAGGGGCCGAACCAGTATAAACCCTCGTGTTCCTTGTCCCGCATAACCCCTTCAAGCTTCCTAGCTGCGATGGCTCCACGACTAAGTCCTAGCTCGAGGACATCTGCCGTGACAACTCCACGACACCTCCCATATTTGCTATGTCAAGCCTCTAACCATCCTTTCCTAGCAAACCGTTGTTTTGCTAAGTTACCGCTTTTGCTCAGCCCTTCTTATAGCGTTGCTAGTTGCAGGTGAAGTTGAAGATGGTTCCATGTTGGAACATGGATATTTTTTGGAATATCACAATATCTCTTATTTAATCAATGCATCTATATATTTGGTAAAGGGTGGAAGGCTCGGCCTTATGCCTGGTGTTTTGTTCCACTCTTGCCACCCTAGTTTCCGTCATACCGGTATTATGTTCCTTGAGTTTGCGTTCCTTACGCGGTTGGGTGATTTATGGGACCCCCTTGACAGTTCTCCTTGAATAAAACTCATCCAGCAAGGCCCAACCTTGGTTTTACCATTTGACCACCTACCACCTACACTTCCCTTGGGTTTTCGCGAGCCCGAGGGTCATCTTTATTTTAGACCCCCACGGGCCAGTGCTCCTTCGAGTGTTGGTTCGAATCGAGCTGCCTGCGGGGCCACCTTGGGGAAACTTGAGGACTGGTTTTACTCGTAGCTAGTCTCATCCGGTGTTGCCCTGAGAACAAGATATGTGCAGCTCCTATCAGGATTTGTCGGCACATCGGGCGGCTTTGCTGGTCTTGTTTTACCATTGCCGAAATGTCTTGTAAACCGGGATTCCGAGACTGATCAGGTCTTTCCGGGAGAAGGTTTATCCTTCGTTGACCGTGAGAGCTTATGATGGGCTAAGTTGGGACACCCCTACAGGGTATTATCTTTCGAAAGTCGTGCACGCGGTTATGAGGAAGATGGGAATTTGTTAATGTCCGGTTGTAGAGAACTTGTCACTTGACTTAATTAAAATACATCAACCGTGTGTGTAGCCGTGATGGTCTCTTTTCGACGGAGTCCGGGAAGTGAATACGGTTTGAGTTATGCATGAACGTAAGTAGTTTCAGGATCACTTCTTGATCATTTCTAGCTTCGCGACCGTTGCGTTGCTTCTCTTCTCGCTCTCATTTGCGTATGTTAGCCACCATATATGCTTAGTGCCTGCTGCAGTTCCACCTCATTACACCATCCTTTCCTATAAGCTTAAATAGTCTTGATCTCGCGGGTGTGAGATTGCTGAGTCCTCGTGACTCACAGATTCTACCAAAACAGTTGCAGGTGCCGACGATGCCAGTGTAGATGACGCACCCGAGCTCAAGTGGGAGTTCGATGAGGAATGTGGTCGTTACTATGTGTCTTTTCCTGATGATCAGTAGTGGAGCCCAGTTGGGACGATCGGGGATCTAGCATTTGGGGTTATCTTATTTTCATTTGGATTTTGACCGTAGTCGGTCTATGTGTGGATTTTGGATGATGTATGAATTATATTTATGTATTGTGTGAAGTGGCGATTGTAAGCCAACTCTCATTATCCCATTCTTGTTCATTACATGGGATTGTGTGAAGATGACCCTTCTTGCGACAAAACCACTATGCGGTTATGCCTCTAAGTCGTGCCTCGACACGTGGGAGATATAGCCGCATCGTGGGCATTACATGCTAGCAGAGGCCTCAACAGCAGCAGCAGAATCTTCATTAAATTTCTTCACTGCTTCTTTTGCCATTTTGGCCAGCTTGGCTTGACACTTAGCCCATTCCTTTGGAAATTCTTCACCTCTTCTAATGCTAGAGGGATCAGCTTCTTGGCCAGGTGCCAATGGAGGTCTTGGGCATGGAGGGTGTACTACAAATTTCTTCATGTACTTTGGAGTCACTTATCTGTACTCCCTCCATTCCCGTGCCCATCTCCTCTCTATCCTTTGGATGCGCACCTTGCACTGATTTTTGTTCTCCTTACCATACTTGGCCTCATCTGGAGTGCAATATTCATCATAGATGTCATCAGGAATCTCGAAAGCAGTGTTTGTTTCTGGTCTCTTTCCTCCCTTTTGAGGTTTCTTGCCGTCAGCCATTTTCTTCAGCTGAGGAATCTGAACAATAGAATTCTCTGAAGAGGTGTGCAACTTTTCTTCGAGGAACGCTGCAAATGAGTTAAGTTCATGAGAACCTAGAGATTCAGCAGCGGACATGTGTACCTGTGAACAGAATATAGTTGCGAAGAATTTGGAGAGGTCATATGCGTTCTCAGAAGTTTTTGCAAAAAGAACAAGTTTTAGGAATTTGACCAGATGAGTCTTGAGGAATTTCACTAAGCGTTCTTTGACTTAGGTTCCAGAGTTGTACAGATTGAAAATCCACACAATTGAGGAATCTTGAAGAAAAATTTAGAATTGTGATGAGGATCTCTAATCCAACATTTAGCACCGAAGACTTGAAATAACTCACATTGGGTTTCTTGTCAGTGAGGAGTTCGTATGCAGTCTTCTTGAAGAATTTGTGAAGATATACCCTGTTGATGATGTGGCACGCAGTATCAATTGCCTCAATCCAGAAATGACGAGGCGTCTTGTATTCATTAAGCATAGTGCGAGCCATCTCAACAAGAGTCCTGTTCTTGCGCTCCACGACTCCATTCTGCTGAGGAGTATAAGGAGCAGATAACTCATGAGTAATACCGAGTTCATCAAGATAGTCATCAAGACCAGTGTTCTTGAACTCAGTTCCATTGTCACTTCTGATGTGCTTTATCTTCACACCAAAGTTGGTTGAAGCCCTCGCGAAAAATCGTTTGAAGACTTCCTGCACTTCACGTTTGTAAGTGACAATATGCACCCATGTGTAACGAGAGTAATCATCAACAATAACAAAGCCATATAGAGATGCTTCATTAGTGAATGCAGAATAATGGTTAGGACCAAAGAGATCCATGTGAAGCAATTCAAATGGTTGAGTGGTTGTCATGATAGTCTTCGCGGGATGCTTGGCCTTGGTCATCTTTCCAGCTTCACAGGCTCCGCACAAGTGATCCTTGAGGAATTTGACATTCTCAATGCCAATGACATGCTTCTTCTTCGCGAGCGTGTGCAAGTTCCTCATGCCAGCATGACCAAGTCGTCGATGCCATAGCCAGCCTTTTGAAGCTTTTGCAGGTAGACATATAGCTGGTTGTGGTCCTGTAGAGAAATCAACAATATACATATCTCCTCTCCTAAAGCCTTCGAAGACTTTGGAATGGTCAGCTTCCATGATCACAACACAATGATATTTGCCAAAGATAACAACCATATCAAGATCACAAAGCATTGACACTGACATGAGGTTGAATCCTAAGGACTCGACAAGCATGACTTTGTCCATGTGTCGATCCTTTGAGATCGGAACCTTACCAAGACCCAATACCTTGCTTTTTCCTTTGTCAGCGCAGGTGATATGCTTCAGATGTGATGGTGATAAGGGAGCGGCCACCAATAGATTCTTGTCACCAGTCATGTGATTTGTACATCCACTATCGAGGACCCACTCAGTGGCTTTGGGTTGATCATCCTGCAGATGAATTAGTGTAGCTTACAAACTCATATACTTCATCAGTGAAGAATATGACATCAAATTCATCAGATCAATTTCATCAAGCAATGGAACAGATAAAACAGAATGAGGACGTGAGAAATGAAATTCATTTCTTCATGATTAGCTTGCGTCCTTTCAAGCATATTCAGGTCTCCAACAAATTCTTCAGACATTTAAGTTCGTCTGGAGACCTGACCCTGCATAAGAGATTAGTTCATTTTCTTCACCACCCACATCTGAAGGGGTGGCAAAGAGTTCATCATTCTGCGAGCTCCATAAGAGAATGGTGCAATCGAAGCCAGTCCACTTTGTTTCACATAAGAGGAGTTAGGGTAAGCATATGAATAAGCAGAGAAATTCTTCGAGGACTTATGAACATAATGGTTAGAAGAATAATGCACGTATTGATAGCTCTTAGATCTTTCCTGCGAAACAAAAGTGTTAGCACGATGATGTTCATGTGAGGATTTTGATCCTTTTCAGGAATTTGATCCACGTGAGGAATTCGGTCCATATGAGGACTTGGATCCATATGAAGAATTTGGTCCATATGAAGAGTTTGATCTGGGGTTCCTATTCTTCACAGGTGGTGTCATGATGACATTCACCTGAAGACTTTCAAGGCACCTTTTGGGAACCCAGATTTTCTTCATAGGGGAACCGTTCCTGCAGTTAGTGCCAACATATCTAGCAAGTACTTCACCATTCTGATTCTTGAACAGTTTATAGTTAGAGTCAAATGACTCATCAGAAGAGTGAGGAGATTCACATGTAAAGCCAGATAAAGTAGATGGATCTACTGGAGGTCCCTTTGCAGCAACCCATGAGGTTTTGGGGTACTACTCAGGCTTCCAGTATGTTCCATCAGTATTGAGTTTCCTCTCAAAGGCAATACCCTCTTTCCTAGGGTTCCTGTTGAGGATATGCTTTTTAAGCACATCACAAAGAGCGTGATGCCCTTTGAGGCTTTTGTACATGCCTGTCATATACAATTCCTTCAGCCCTGCATCGTCAGTGATACTAGCAATATCCTCAGATGAGGAATTAGTGATAGCAGAGACAGGTGAAGAATTTGTAGCATTAGAAGCATTTGAACATTCAGGTGAATAATTTGCAGATTCACGTTCAATGCACTTCAAACATGGAGGAATGAATTCTTCCTGAGCAACGCTGATTTGTTGAGAAAGTAATGAATCACGCTCCTTCTGAAGATCTTCATAACTCTCCCTTAGCTTTTCAAGATCTTGCTTTCTTTGAAGAAATTCATAAGAAAGCTTCTCATGATCAGATAAGAGAGTGTTATGATTACTTTGAAGGTTGTCAAACTTAGACTGAAGTCTCTGAAGATTTTCAGTCAAGGTTTTAGTGCGATCCATTTCTTCACCCAACATATCATCACTCTTATCCAGCATGTTTTGAACTTTTTCCAAAGCTCTTTGTTGTTTAGTGGCAAGGGAAGCAAGTTTGGTATAGCTGGGTCCAAATTCATCACCAGATTCATCATCACTGGGCTCAGATAGATAGCATTCAGTTACCTTGACATCTTTTGCCATAAGGCATGGTGCAGAGGATGATGATTCTGGCTCAAAAGTCATAGCCTTGCGCGATACCATGAAATCCTCAAACCAGGGATCACGGTCAGATCTATGACCTTCATAGACCTCAGAGGGTCGGTCCCAGATGAGCTTTGCATGGCTGAGATGCATAACGTTCCTGAACTGATTTTGAGACAGACAGGAGCAGATGATGTCCTTCGCCATGAGGTTGAGAAGAGTTTACTTGCGAATGTCATCAGCTTCCGCCATCTTGCATAGATCGGTAAGACTAATCTCAGTGACGGTCCATAGCTCGCTATTCATCGCCATGAGTCGCTTATTCATCATGGCCTTTCACTTGGGATAATCATGGCCGTCAAAGATGGGGCATGACACAGTCTTCATTCCTGCGGTCGACATAACTAAAACTCCAGGCGGTTAAACCAAAATCACATAGAACAAGGGAGTACCTTGCTCTGATACCAACTGAAAGTGCATTAAGTCGACTAGAGGGGCGTGAATAGGCGATTTTTATGAATTCTTCACTGAGGAATTTCAGGGTGAGGAAATTCCTTAGCGAAGAACTACTTGCAGCGGAATAAGTACTCAGATGCAAACATAACAGAACATAAGCATGGTCATCATGATGAAATGAAAACAAGCACAGTGTACAGAAAGCGTAAACACGGGATAAACAGGATGAAGACAAACAAACTGAAGAAATTGAACTGAGGAAATTGAGAAAGTATTCAGTCAAAGTCTTCGAACAGATATGAACAAGCACACAACACAGTAATGAGGAATTGAAAGAGTTGAGGAAATAGAACCAGTAGGCTTGGTGAAGACAATGATTTGGTAGACCAGTTCCAACTGCTGTGACAGTTGTACGTCTGGTTGGAGCGGCTAGGTATTTAAACCTGAGGACACACAGTCCTCACCGTATTCTCCTTGAGCTAAGGTCACACAGACCTCGCCCAATCACTCATGGTAAGTCTTCAAGTGACTTCCAAACCTTCACAAACTCGGTCACTCGGCAATCCACAATTTCCTCTTGGATGCTCTAGACCATGACGCCTAACCGTCTGGAAGATGCACAGTCTTCAAAGGTAACAAACGTCGGATCCACGCAGGATCAATCTCTTCAGTGATGCTCAATCACTTTGGGTTTGTAGGTGTTTGGGTTTGGGTTTTCCTCGCTTGATGATTTTCGCTCAAAGTCCTCGGAGGATGGGATGCTCTCAATGACAAGTGTCAGTTTCTCTCGGAGCAGCCAACCAGCTAGTGGTTGTAGGGGGTGGCTATTTATAGCCTAGGGAGCAGCTCGACATGATAAGACATAAATGCCCTTCAATGATATGACCGTTAGGTGGATAAGATATTTTGGGACAGCTGGCGCATAGCACAGCAACAGTCGGAAATTTGACAATCAAATCTCTCAGGGCTATCATGTTCCTCACTTGTAGGCAATCCGCACTGGCGAATTCCTAACTCCTCAGTCAGAACAAATTCCTCAGAGACTAGAAGAACTTCGTCTCTGTCACTGAAGAAATTGACTGAACTGCATGAGATTTCCAATGGCTTCACTCGAAGGTATTGGTAGGTGTAGGATTTTGAGATGAGCATCACTTGGAAATTTTTCCTTAGTTTTTCCTCGACCCCCTTTAACCGTACGGTGTTTCCTATGACTGAAGAAAGAGAAAATGAAACTACGAATACAAAAGTCTTCACGCTTCATGTTCCTCGTATGAATACCAAGTCTTCATGGTCACACCAATTTCTTCACTTTCAAAGTCTTCAGAAATCCAAAGTCTTCAGTCGAAGACATTCATTTTTAGGGGTCGACTTTCTCTGTAAATATCAAACTCATCATAGACTTATAGACCTGTGTACACTCACAAACACATTAGTTCCTTAACCTATAAGTCTTCAATACACCAAAATCACTAAGGGGCACTAGATGCACTTACAAGGATCTTATGACTTTTTAAAGCATCAAAGTCTAAATACTGCGTGGGTAGGATAGGGTCAAAGGGCAAAGGTGAAACACACAGCCCTCATGCTAAACGCGTGGCATATATTCCACCATAGAAATAGCCACTATTAGCGTTGTGTTGTAACCTGCGTGCAACAATTGCTCCAAGATTATAATTCCTATCACCAATTAGAGCAGTGCGTATGAGGCTCAAGTCTGGAGCACAAAGTGTACTGCAATCTTGCTTGCCTACTATACATTTCCCGTTAAATAATGCAAAGTACTGAATTGTGGGAAAATGGATGCTCTTTATTGTACCTTGTGTCACTCCCCTCGTCTCACCGTAGCAAAGACTAGTCAAGAATGATTGGTACTCAGCCCTTGGCGGTTCGTCAAGCGAACCCCAAAATGGGAGTTCGCAATGGTGAGCAAAACTCTCTAGTGAGATGGTAAATGGATTTTCATAAAGCTTAAATGACACCTTAGACTCACGGGGGTGGAATTTAAATCCTTTGACAAATGATTCAGTGAGAGTGTGGTGTTGTTCGCACTTATCTGAAATGTAGGGACCAAGACTGGCATTGTGAACATATTGCTCAAATTCCTCCTTAATGCCCACACACATCAGATAATCATCGCAAGGCCATAAGCATGTTTTGGTGGCTGCATCTCGAATGGAACTTTCACTTGGTTCGACATAAGACAGGCGAGCGGAGTTGTCACTAGAAGATGCACCCGAGGATCTCCTCCTCGAAGAACTCCTTCCAAATAGGTTCATCATGTTCGCATACAATTTTCTGAAAATTTTTGAGTGACAACAATTTATCAACAAAACTTTATAAGATTGATAGCAACTACTCATAGGGATGCATAGAGGCCATAGCAAGCATTCAAACTACTTAGAACTCTAAGAATTCAACATGCAAGCTCATCTACAGCAGCACCAAGAGTAGCTAATTATTCAAAATATAAACAACTAAAACAAAAACTAATTGGACAAAAGGTGGAGTCACATACCAAGCAACAATCCCCCGAAACAGTTTCAGAAACAGAGCTTCAAGCAAAGAGATCGAAATCCGCGGGTTTGAGAGCAAGAACACGGGAGAGAGAGCAATGGAGAATTTTTTTCCGGAGGTAGGTGATGCTGTGGTGTGAAGGGATAAGTGAGGGGGGCCACGTGGGGACCATAACCCACTAGGGCACGCCTGGGGGTCCTAGCGCGCCTAGGTGGGTTGTGCCCACCTGGGGCACCTCATTCTGATATTATTTGCACCAGAAATTCTTAAATATTCAGAAAAAATCGTATTAAAGTTTCAGAGCATTCTGAGAACTTTTATTTTTGGGTCATTTTTTTATTGCACGAGAAATTCAGAAAACAGACAAAACATGGCATTTTATTTTATTTAACTAATAAAAATAGAAAACAAAAAAAGTAGGGACAGAAGGTAGTGCTTACTAAATTCATCAACTTCATACCGCTCAAAAATGATCCATTAATAAGGTTGATCAAGTCTTATTAACAACCACTTGCGATTAGCATGAAACCGAAGAACTATCGTAAATCACTAAGTTACCTCAACGTGGATATGAATGTCCCCAACAATAAGCATTTCATATTTCTTTTTGGCAGTAGGTAGAGGTATTTGAAAACTTCCAATAGTGATTGTCAGAGAGTTTTCAATAACATTAATACCATTCACTTGGAATTGTTTCTTCAGAAAGTGCACCATATGCTCGTTACCATTGATATGAAAAGTGACCTTGCCTTTATTGCAATCAATAACAGCCCCTGCAGTATTCAAGAATGGTCTACCAAGGATAATTGACATGTTGTCGTCCTCGGGCATCTCAAGTATAACAAAGTCAGTCAAAATAGTAACATTAGCAACAACAACGGGCACATCCTCACAGATACCGATAGGTATGGCAGTTGATTTGTCAGCCATTTGCAAAGATATTTCAGTAGGTGTGAGTTTATTCAAATCAAATCTTTTATATAAAGAGAAAGGCATAACACTAACGCCAGCTCCTAAATCACACAAAGCAGTTTTCACATAAGTCTTTTTGATAGAGCAAGGTATAGTTGGTATTCCCGGATCTCCAAGTTTTTTAGGTACTCCATCTTTAAAAGTATAATTAGCAAGCACAGTGGAGATTTCAGCTTCCGGTATTTTTCTCTTATTGGTGATGATGTCTTTCATGTACTTTGCATAAGGAGGCATTTTCAAGATATCAGTCAAGCGAGTACGCAAAAAGAGTAGCCTCGGGATTTCAGCAAAGCGTTCAAATTCATCATCTTCTTTCTTTTTAGTTGACTTAGGTGGAAAGGGCATAGGTTTTCGAACCCACGGTTCTCTTTCTTTACCATGTTTTCTAGCAATGAAGTCTCTTTTATCATATCTTTTATTCTTAGGTTGTGAGTTATCAAGATCAACAGGTAATTCTCTCTCAACATCATTATCTGGTTCTTCATTATTTGTTTGAGTATTTTTATTAACCTTATCATTATCTTTTTCATTATCACTAGGTAAATGTTCATTACCAGATTGAGTTTCAACATCAAAGATAGAAGTTTCATTCTCAGGAGGTTTTTCTACTTCAGGTTCACTAGTAGCATGCAAAGTCATATCATTTTTTCTTCTTCTTTTTAGAAGAACTAGGTGCAGTGGTGTTGTTCCTTTGTGAATCATGTTCAATTCTTTTTGGGTGTCCCTCAGGATAAAGTGGTTACTGAGTCATTTTACCTCCTCTAGTTGCAACTCTAACAGCAAAGTCATGTATATTATTATTCATTTCATCAAGCAACTCTCTTTGAGATTTAGCAACTTGTTCTAACTGAGTTTGAACCATAGAAGCATGTTTTCCACCACCTCTAACATCATTTGAGATTCTAAATAACAAGTCACTCAAGCGAGCAATCATATTAGAGTTGTATTTCAGTTGTTTCATAACATTTGCATTGAAGTGATCTTGCTTTCTAATGTAGTTTTCAAACTCATAAAGGCATTGGCTAGGGTGCATATTGTGAGGATTGTCATTATCATTGAACTTCATTAGAGAATTTACCTCTACCACCTTAGGTGGTGGTGGTGTATTAAGCCCACGTATTTCTTCAATAGGAGATAAATTTTTAACATCCTCAGCTTTAATACCTTTTTCCTTTATAGATTTCTTTGCCTCTTGCATATCTTCAGGACTGAGATATAATATACCCCTCTTCTTCGGAGTGGGTTTAGGCGGTGGTTCGGGAAGAGTCCAATCATCATAATTTTTAAATATATTATTCAATAATTCTTCAGCTTGTCCAACAGTCCGTTCCCTGAAAACACAACCAGCACAACTATCTAGGAAGTCCCTAGAAGCATCGGTTAGTCCATTATAGAAGATATTGAGTATTTCATTTTTCTTCAGAGGATGATCAGGCAAAGAATTAAGTAATAGGCAAAGCCTCCCCCAAGCTTGTGGGAAACTCTCTTCTTTAGTTTGCACAAAGTTAAATATTTCCTGTAAGGCAGCTTGTTTCTTATGAGCAGGGAAATATTTTTCAGAGAAGTAATATATCATATCCTGGGGACTACGCACACAAAAAAGGAGCAAGAGTATTGTACCAAGCTTTAGCATCACCCTTTAATGAGAATGGAAATAATTTGAGAATAAAGTAATAGTGAGTCTTCTCATCATGAGTAAAAAGGGTGGCTTTGTCATTCAACTTAGTAAGATGTGCCACAACAGTTTCAGTTTCATAACCATGGAAAGGATCAGATTCAACCAAAGTAAGTAACTCTGGGTCGACAGAGAATTCATAATCCTTATCATCAATAAAGATCAGTGAAGTAGAAAACTTAGGATCATATTTCATTCTAGCATTCAGAGATTTTTCTTTATACTTGCATAATAATTTCTCTAGATCATCTCTATCCCTACAAGCAAGAATATCTCTAGTTGTCTCCTCATTCATAACATAACCTTCCGGTACCTTAGTCAATTCATATCTAGGAAGGCTAGTTCTAGCAGGTGTTTCAGGAGTTTCAGTTTCAAGCTCATCATCAGATTCAACAACATGATGTTGTATTACTCTAGCAATTTGTTCATCAAGAAAGTCACCAAGTGGCACATCATCATTATCAAGCAAGGTACTAGCATCATCATAAGCATTATCCATAGAAGAAGTAGCATCATCAATAACTTGTGACATATCACAATTGATAGCATGTGGTGGTGTTGCAAGTTTACTTTATAATAGAAGGTGAAGCTAAAGCAGGACTGGATGGCAGGTCCTTACCTCCCCTCGTCTTAGAGGGATAAATCTTAGTCTTAGCATCCTTCAGATTCTTCATAGTGATAAATTGATAATAATCCCAAGTGACCCAACAAATATAGCTATGCTCCCCGGCAACGGCGCCAGAAAAAGGTCTTGATAACCCACAAGTATAGGGGATCGGAACAGTTTTCGAGGGTAGAGTATTCAACCCAAATTTATAGATTCGACACAAGGGGAGCCAAAGAATATTTGAAGGTATTAGCAGCTGAGTTGTCAATTCAAACACACCTGGAGATTAATTATCTGCAGCAACATGATCAGTAGCAAAGTAGTATGATATATAGTTTTGATAATAGTAGCAGCAGCGATAACGGTAACGGTGATAGCAGTAGTTTTGTAGCAAGTGCAATAGTAATGATAGCAGTAGTAACTTAGCAGAAACAATATAAGATAAATTTGTAGGCATTGGATCGGTGACTTGTTGGATGATATTCATCATGAGACAGTTATAACCTAGGCGATACAGCACTAGCTCCAGTTCATAAATATAATGTAGGCATGTATTCCGTAAATAGTCATACGTGCTTATGGAAAGAACTTGCATGACATCTTTTGTCCTACCCTCCCGTGGCAGAGGGGTCCATATTGGAAACTAAGGCATATTAAGTCCTCCTTTTAATATAGAACCGGAACAAAGCATTAACACACGGTGAATACATGAACTCCTCAAACTACGGTCATCATCGGGAGTGGTCCCGACTATTGTCACTCCGGGCTTGCCGGATCATAACACGTAGTAGGTGACTATAACTTGCAAGATCGGATCTAGAACATGGATATAATGGTGATAACATAAACGGTTTAGATCTGAAATCATGGCACCCGGGCCCAAAGTGACAAGCATTAAGCATGGCAAAGTCATAGGAACATCAATCTTAGAACATAGTGGATACTAGGGATCAGGCACTAACAAAACTAATCGATTACATGATGAATCTCATCCAACTCCTCACCGACCAGCGAGCCTACGAAGGAATTACTCACTCCCGGTGGGGAGCATCATGGAATTGGCGATGGAGAAGGGTTGGTGATGACAAAGAACGAAGATCCCCCTCTTCAGAGCCCCAAACGGACTCCAGATCTGGCCTCCCGATGAAGAACAGGAGGTGATGGCGGCTCCGTCTTGTGGATCGCGATAATTCTTTCTCCCTAATTTTTTCCTGGAAATATAGGATTTTATAGCGTAGGTTTCAGGGTCTGCGGGGCCACCAGGTGGGGACAACCCACTTGGGCGCGCCTGGGAGGGCAGGTGCGCCCTGGTGGGTTGTGCCCACCCCGGTGCCCCCCTACGGTGGCTCTTGGCTCCAGAAATTCTCTTTATTGACATAAAAAATCCTCGCAAAGTTTCTTTCCATTCCGAGAACTTTTATTTCTGCACAAAAACAACACCATGGTAGTTCTGCTGAAAACAGCGTCAGTCCGGGGTTAATTTCATTCAAATCATGCAAATTAGAGTCCAAAACAAGAGGAAAAGCATGAGGAAAAGTAGATACGTTGGAGACGTATCAGGCAACCCCATGAGACGGATAGGGCCTTCGATAGGACAACTAATTCTTTATGCAGGACTCGTACAGGTCAAGATGTTATTTGGACACATCCCCCATTCCGAACAAAGCAAGTACCTCTTGATGGGTGACTTCCCAAGCACAAACTAATATCATTTTTTATCCCAACACCAATACATGGTTGTAAGCATTAAGACCTCATCCCCATACCTTCTTTTTATTACAAGTGTTTGAATCACTATTTGCTTGCTGATCTGGTCAAAAGCTGGATTTGACACTTTGGCAAAAGCTTGCTAGAGACCATCGCTTCAAGTGAGTCTTCCTCTCATGGGTTCGATACCAAGGGTCACCTCTCGGGAAATAGGTGCAGGATACCCTTTCTTGTTCCAATATCGGATCAATAAAAAGGAGATGTCAAGCCCCTCCCTCTCTCTACTACCACCTCTTCCTGTCACGGCTTGGCGAAGCCCTGCTGGCGCACCACCACCACCATCACCACCACGCCGTCATGTTGGTTGTGATCCCATCTACTTCTTCCCCTATGCTTGATGGATCAAGGAGGAGGATATGTCACCGAGCCGCATGTGTGGTAAACTCGAAGGTGCCGTCCATTCGGCGCTGTATCGATTGGATCGTGATTGGATCGCGAAGAGTACGACCACATCAAACGCGTTATATACGCTTCCGCTTTCGGTCTACAAGGGTATGTAGACACACTCCCCTTTTGTTGCCATGCATCTCCTAGATTAGATCTTGGGTGTTTGTAGGAAATTTTTTGATTTTCATGCTTTGTTCCCCATCAGTGGTTGATACACGTATCTACTTTTCCAGACACTTTTTCTCTTGTTTTGGACTCTAATTTGCATGATTTGAATGAAACTAACCCGGACTGACGCTGTTTTCAGCATAACTACCATGATGTTGTTTTTGTGCAGAAATAAAAGTTCTTTGACTTGGACGAAACTTTTTGGAGATTTTTATGGAAATAAAAAATACTGGAGCCAAGATCCACATGAGGGGACCCACCAATGGCCCACGAGCCACCAGGGTGCGGCCACCCCCTGGGTGCGCTGTGGTGCCTCGTGTGGCCCACGTGGCTCCGCTGACCCTAATCTCAAGCCTATAAATTCCTATTTTTGGAGAAAAAATAGGAGAAGAAGTTTCATCGCGTTTTACTATATGAAGCCGCCGCCACCTCCTGTTCTTCATCGGGAGGCCAGATCTAGAGTATGTTCGGGGATCCGAAGAGGGGGATTCGTCGCCATCATCATCACCAACCCTTCTTCATCACCAATTCCATGATGCTCACCACCGGGAGTGAGTAATTCCTTCGTAGGCTTGTTGGACGGTGATGGGGTTGGATGAGATTTATCATTTAATCGAGTCAATTTGTTAGGGCTTGATCCCTAGTATCCACTATATTCTAAGATTGATGTTGCTATGACTTTGATGCTTAATGATTGACACTAGGGCTTGATACGTCCATTTTGCATCATGCTTTTATATCGACATTTATTGCATTATGGGCTGTTATTACATATTACGTCACAATAGTTATGCCTTTTCTCTCTTATTTAATTTACAAGGTTTACATGAAGAGGGAGAATGCCGGCAGCTGGAATTCTGGGCTAGAAAAGGAGCAAATATTAGAGACCTGTTCTGCACTACTCTAAAAGTCCTGAAACTCCACGAAAGTCAGTTTTGGAATATATTTAAAATGTTGGGCGAAGAAAGCACCAGAGGGGGGCCACACCCTGTCCACGAGGGTGGGGGCGCGCCCCCTGCCTCGTGGGCCCTCTGCCAGGCCTCCAGTGCCCATCTTTGGCTATATGAAGTCTTTCGCCCTGGAAAAAATCAGAAGGAAGCTTTCGGGACGAAGCGCTGCCGTCTCGAGGCAGAACCTGGCGAAACCAATCTAGGGCTTCGGCGGAGTTGTTCTGCCGGGGAAACATCCCTCCGGGAGGGGGAAATCATCACCATCGATCCTCTCATCGGGAGGGGGTCAATCTCCATCAACATCTTCACCAGCACCATCTCCTCTCAAACCCTAGTTCATCTCTCGTATCCAATCTTTGTCTCAAAACCTCAGGTTGGTACCTGTGGGTTGATAGTAGTGTTAATTACTCCTTGTAGTTGATGCTAGTTGGTTTATTTGGTGGAAGATCATATGTTCAGGTCCTTCATGCATATTAATACCCCTCTGATTATGAACATGAATATGATTTGTGAGTAGTTACATTTGTTCCTGAGGACATGGGAGAAGTCCTGTTATGAGTAGTCATGTGAATTTGGTATTCGTTCGATATTTTGATGAGATGTATGTTGCCTTTCCTCTAGTGGTGTTATGTGAACTTCGACTACATGACACTTCACCATTATTTGGGCCTAGGGTAAGGCATTGGGAAGTAATAAGTAGATGATGGGTTGCTAGAGTGACAGAAGCTTAAACCCTAGTTTATGCGTTGCTTCGTAAGGGGCTGATTTGGATCCATATGTTTCATGCTATGGTTAGGTTTACCTTAATATTTCTTTCGTAGTTGTGGATGCTTGAGAGAGGGGTTAATCATAAGTGGGATGCTTTTCCAAGTAAGGGCAGTACCCAAGCACTGGTCCACCCACATATCAAATTATCAAAGTAACGAACGCCAATCATATGAGCATGATGAAAACTAGCTTGACGATAATTCCCATGTGTCCTCGGGAGTGTTTTCCTTTATATAAGAGTTTGTCCAAGCTTGTCCTTTGCTACAAAAAGGATTGGGCCACCTTGCTGCACCTTGGTTACTTTTGTTACTTGTTACCCATTACAAATTACCTTATCACAAAACTATCTGTTACCGATAATTTCAGTGCTTGCAGAGAATACCTTACTGAAAACCGCTTGTCATTTCCTTCTGCTCCTCGTTGGGTTTGACACTCTTACTTATCGAAAGGACTACGATAGATCCCCTACACTTGTGGGTCATCAAGACTCTTTTCTAACGCCGTTGCCGGGGAGTGAAGCGCCTTTGGTAAGTGGAATTTGGTAAGGAAAAATTTATATCGTGTGCTGAAATTTACTGTCACTTGTTACTATGGAAATAATCCTTTGAGGGACTTGCTCAGGGTATCTTCATCCCGACCAGTAGAGCAAAGAGTTGCTCCTCAACCTACTGAACCTACTTAAAATGTTTACTTTGAAATTCCTTCGGGATGATAGAGAAACTGCTAGCTAATCCTTTTACAGGAGATGGAACATTGCCTCCCGATTTGCACCTAATCTATGTGGATGAAGTTTGTGGATTATTTAAGCTTGCAGGTATGCCCAAGGATGTTATCGAGAAGAAGGTCTTCCCTTTATCTTTGAAGGGAAAGGCATTGACATGGTTTAGGCTATCCGATGATATTGGATCATGGAACTACAGCCGATTAAAACTGGAATTTCATCAAAAGTTTTATCCTATGCATCTGGTTCATCATGATCGTAATTATATATATAATTTTTTGCCTCGCGAAGGAGAAAGCATCGCTCAAGCTTGGGGGAGGCTTAAGTCAATGTTATATTCATGCCCCAATCATGAGCTCTCAAGAGAAATTATTATTCAAAAAAATTATGCTCGCCTGTATCTCAATAATCGCTCCATGCTCGATACTTCTTGTACTGGTTCTTTTATGACGAAGACTATTGAATTCAAATGGGATTTATTGGAAAGAATTAAACGCAACTATGAAGATTGGGAACTCGATGAAGGTAAGGAGTCAGGTATAACACCTAAGTTTGATTGAGTTAAATATTTTATGGATACCAATGTTTTCCATGAATTTAGCACTAAATATGGACTTGACTCTGAGATAGTAGCTTCTTTCTGTGAATCATTTGCTACTCATGTTGATCTTCCTAAGGAGAAGTGGTTTAAATATCATCCTCCCATTGAAGTAAAAGTAGTTGAACCTATTAAAGTTGAAGAAAACACTATCACTTATAATGTTGATCCTATTGTTCCTACCGCTTATATTGAGAAACCACCTTTCCCTGTTAGAATAAAGGATCATGCTAAAGCTTCAACTGTGGTCAACAAAAGTAATATTAGAACACCTACACCCCCTGAGCAAATTAAAGTTGAATCTAGTATTGCTATGGTTAAAGATCTCTTGGTCGACAATATTGATGGGCATGTTATTTACCTCTGTGATGAAGCTGCTGGAATTGCTAGACCCGATACTAAAAATAAACATAGACCTGTTGTAGGCATGCCTGTTATTTCTGTTAAAATAGGAGATCATTGCTATCATGATTTATGTGATATGGGTGCTAGTGTGAGTGCAATACCTCATTCTTTATACAAAGAAATTATGCATGATATTGCACCTGCTGAGATAGAAGATATTGATGTTACTATTAAGCTTGCCAATAGAGACACTATCTCACCGGTTGGAATTGTTAGAGATGTTGAAGTCTTGTGTGGGAAAGTTAAATATCCTACTGATTTTCTGGTTCTTGGCTCCCCACAAGATGACTTTTGTCCCATTATATTTTGTAGACCCTTCTTGAATACTGTTAATGCTAAGATAGATTGCAAAAAGGATGTTGTTACTATTCGATTAGGGGATATGTATCATGATTTTAATTTTGCTATTTCGTAGAAAACCTCATGATAAAGAATTGCCTAGTAAAGATGAAATTATTGGTCTTGCTTCTATTGTCGTACCTCCTAACGATCCTTTAGAACAATATTTGCTAGACCATGAAAATGATATGTTTATGAATGAAAGAAGGGAAATAGATGAAATATTCTTTAAACAGGGACCTATTTTGAAACACAACTTGCCTGTTGAAATTCTAGGGGATCCTCCTCCACCCAAGGGTGATCCCGTGTTTGAGCTTAAACCATTACCTGATACTCTTAAATATTCTTATCTTGATGAAAAGAAGATATATCCTATTATTATTAGTGCTAACCTTTCAGAGCAGGAAGAAGAGAAATTATTAAAAACTCTGAAGAAGCACCGTGCTGCTATTGGATATACTCTGGATGATCTTAAGGGCATTAGTCCCACTCTATGCCAACACAAAATAAAATTGGAGAAAGCCGCTAAACCGGTTGTTGGTCACCAATGACGGTTAAATCCTAAGATGAAAGAAGTGGTAAGAAATGAAATACTAAAGCTTCTGGAGGCAGGTATAATTTATCCCGTTGCTGATAGTCAGTGGGTAAGCCTTGTCCCTTGCATCCCTAAGAAGGGAGGTATTACTGTTGTTCCTAATGATAAAGATGAATTGATCCCACAAAGAATGGTTACAGGTTATAGAATGGTAATTGATTTCCGCAAATTGAATAAAGCTACTAAAAAAGATCATTACCCTTTACCTTTTATCGATCAAATGCTAGAAAGATTATCCAAGCATACACATTTTTGCTTTCTAGACGGTTATTCTGGTTCCTCTCAAATACCTGTGTCAAAAGAGGATCAAGAAAAGGCCACTTTTACTTGCCCTTTCGGTACCTTTGCTTATAGACGTATGCCTTTTGGTTTATGTAATGTGCTACCTCTTGAGCATGTGTTGGTTTTCCCTTGAAGAGGAAAGGGTGATGCAGCAAAGTAGCGTAAGTATTTCCCTCAGTTTTTGAGGACCAAGGTATCAATCCAGTAGGAGGCCACATGCAAGTCCCTCGTACCTACACAAACAAATAAGAACCTTGCAACCAACGTGATAAAGGGGTTGTCAATCCCTTCACGGCCACTTGCAAAAGTGAGAACTGATAGAGATGGTGTAATATCCCAAATTTTCAATTTGGAATGTTATAAATAGGTCGTTCATGCATATCATATTTTATTGCATTTTTGTATTGCGATCCTAGAAATTCTAAGCAACTCAAGGACCCACGGAGAGAGTTGGGGATTTCACGATTTTCATATTTGAATCTTTCTCAAATATCGAAACAAGGATCATTCTTGGTTTTAATTATTTTTCTCTTTGAAAATATTTCATATTAAAATATATGAGAGGAGATAATATGACTTCTCCAAAATAAAAGAAACATTGGAGGAAAAATGTTAAAATCAAATAAATGATTTTATTTGGATTTTATTGCTATTTTATTTGAATTAGGAAAAATATGCGTTTATCAAAATTGCATTTGAGGCCCACATAAATGTTCACTTTGTCCGCAATATTATTAGAGGACCGTGAAAATTTATTTCAGGATTTTTGGACTTAATTTAGTATTGCTTTTATTACTTTTTCTGCGTCAGGATTTTTTTTTAAGTGAACCGACCTAAACGGGCCGTGGCCGACCCGGACTCCGCCGCCGCCCAGGCTTTATAAGCCGGCCCCCCTACCCTTCAGCCCACCCCGCCGCCAGCCCACGCCGTCGCCCAAACCCTAGCCGCCCCGGTTCGATCCGCGTGCCACGCCGCCGCCGCCACATGCCCGCGCCGCCAGCTGCCGCCGCCGACCGCCGCCCCCATCGCCGGAGTTGCCGTGTTTTTTAGGTAAACCCTAGATCTAGATCTAGATCCGGTTTTTTTAGTTTTCCCGGTTTAGTTTATTAGATCGGTTTTCGTCGGTTTATTTATTTAGCGGACGTTCGTCCGTACGTTCGTTTTAACGAACGTTGTTCGGCAGTTAGCCGCAGACAGCGAACGTTTGTTCGTTAGCCTGTTCGTCTCGTTTTATTTTCTAGGGTTTTTCCGCGATTATTTTTGATCGTGATTTCTGCCCTGATCTTCGTTTTAGTTTATCTTTTCGCTCGTTTATCCAAATCAGGTGAAACAAGCACCTAGATCTTCATCTCAAAGCCCTCTTTCTGTTTAACCAACTTGAACAAGATTTTGGTACTGTAAAATTTGATTTTAGTCCAGATTAGTAAACGGATCTTGTTTCTTTCGTAGTTTGAGTTTCGTTGCTCCGTTTGATTTGATTCTTTTTGCAAACTGGAGTTCCTCAGTTGAACTTTCTGGTTATATCTTATTATTTGAGTTTTACCCATGCATCTTTGTTTGAGTGCTTATGTATGCTATTTTTTGTTTGCGATAGAATTCCCGGAGTGCGAAGCGTGCCACTACGAGTCACTAGGTTTTGTGGATCGTCAGCAAGGCAAGTAACACATTGATCATACTCTTTTCATACCCAGTTTTTATGCATTAGTTCAATCCTCAAACACTGCATGATTAGGATGTGATTAACTTGTGGGTATTGGGAAGTAGATGATGAGGTAGAACCTATTACCTGTTTTATTATCAAACCCTTGGGAGTTACTTCTACGTTATGCTTATATTGTTATGCTATGCTCGTAGACGTGGATTGGGTTTGAGTGTATCCATGACAGATGTGAGATTGTTTATTTAATGGTTTAACTTAAGGTGGCAACTTTAATACACATCTGGGTGGATTGTTGGTTTAGGGCACCTGGGGTTATACCAGTGTTGTCCTAGGAGATCCCGGGGTTATACCGTGTGATCCTCCTATGGTCTGCCACCCAGGCTCAAAGGGATCATAAGATTATTCATGCTAGAAACTTCCGTGTGCGGCCACAAGCTATTATGGGCTCTAGCATAGTTGAGTATGTTGCATGACCTCTTCAAGTGGTAGACTAGTAGATGTAGGCGATGTAGGTTGGTACTGTCTACCCGGGGTTAGAGTTAATGCTTCTGAAAGACTGTGTCTCGGTCATCCGTTTCTCAAACACCATGTAGTGCGAGAAATCCAACGGAGGAGATCGAGTCTTGTGGGGAAAAGTGTGCAAACCTCTGCAGAGTGTATAAACTAATCATAGTTAGCCGTGTCCCCGGTTATGGACAACTTGGGTATCTGGTACTTGAATTATTGATTTGATCTCATCACTCTAAATTAATTTGTTTGGGTTGATAATTACTTTTTAATTGGGATTGAGATGGGGGTACCATTCTCAATGTTTCAACCACCATGATAGTTAACTAAAATATATTCCTTTAATGTAGGGAAAAATTGGCTTTTCGCAAAACATTATAACCATAGAGCCTCCACCAGCCATATTTGCATGTAGTAATAGCATTTATCTGTTCATTGCTCTACTGTGCTGTATTGCCAGCATATTCCATGTGCTGACCCGTTTTCGGGCTGCAACATATCATGTTGCAGACTTTTCAGACGACGAGTAAGGTGCTATAGGTCGTTGTCGTTCACTCAGCTATGCCGTTGGAGTTGATGGACTCACTTTATCTTCCAAGCCTTCTACTGTTATCTTATTTAGATGGCCTTAAGCCATATTTATTGTAATAAGTTCTCTTTTGAGACATTCGATGTAATAAGTGTGTGATTGCTACTCTGTTATAAATCCTTCGAGTACTGTGTGTGTCAGCATTACCGATCCAGGGATGACACTGAAGACAGAGATTTGACCGTCTGAGGTCGGATCGCTACAAGATGGTATCAGAGCACACGCTGAATGTAGGACACGACCACTAAGATGAGCCATAGGTCACTCTTCTCTACTCATTTCTGACTCCTCTCCATTTTCTACTCTTTAGGATGGCGGACTCAAGGAACAAGTTTGCACAACCGGATGAAGACACACCTTTTGGACGACACTTGAAGGAAGTCACTAGGTACCTGAACATCGGAATACCAAGCTTCACCGGGACCTACATCGCCACTTTACCAGAAGAGGAGCGTTGGATGATTCGAGTTCAAGTTCTAGGAAATACATTCACGCCAGTCACTGAGCCCATAGAGTTTTCCTTTGATGCACCCACCTGGAGTCTAGGCAAGAGCATGGCAGCCCACATTGCTATGGGACGAATTGGAGAAATCTACAAACAGGAGCTGAAGGACACTATCTATCAGATATGTGGGCACCGAGATGAGCAATGGGAGATGATCAGCACCAGGAAGGACATGTCCATTGCAGCTTTCATCCAGGAGTTAAACCAGCACATCCGTCGACAGGAGAACCAGATGTGTGCAAGCATGAGAGATTTGAAGAAGGCGATGACCAGGAACATGGAGCTAGAAGAGGAACTCAAGTCTACACGCGACGGATATGAGGAGGAAATCGCAATACTAGTGGAGAAGAATGACGACCTGACAAGGAAGCTAGGAGTATTCATGGGAGACCCCGCGCCAGGAGGAGATGACGACCATCTAGAGGACTACATCATCATCGACGACACCGACTCCGACCCCGACGATAGTGATGATGATTATGAAGACGAAGCTGGAGCGGATATCATGGAGTCTTCCACCGATCAAAATTTCTAGATGACCACCATAAGATTAGTAGTATTCCCCCATGTATATAGTAGTAGTCCGAGCACTTTTGTAACGATAGTTCTAGACCGATTGTATGCCCTTGCTTGAATTGATTTGGTGTGATATGATTGTGTTTGTCTCATGTTCATATGGGTAGTGTTTTCTCACTAGACCTCATTATATTCTAATCTCTCCCCTCTAAACCCATCAGATGCCTCCGAGACATGACACCGGATTTGTCTTCCCACCGGAGATCACCCAGTTGATCCAGTAGCAGAATGCCTTGATGCAGATATTAGTCCAGAACCAAGGCAACAACAACAACCCACCACCACCACCTCCAGTTGACAACTTAGCCCGTTTTCTGAGGTTGCAGCCGCCGGTGTTTTCCAGTAGTAGCGAGCCAATAGTTGCGGATGACTGGCTACGCAGGATTGGAAGGGAGTTGACCACCGTAGGTTGCACAGATGCAGAGAAGGTGTGCTTTGCCGCACATCAGTTGGATGGACCAGGAGCCTCATGGTGGGAGAACTACACAGCCACTTTCCCTATAGCCAATATCACTTGGGATCAGTTTCAGCAAGCATTCCGCACTGCACATGTCTCAACTGGAGCTATGAACATGAAGAAGCGTGAGTTTCGCAACTTACGCCAGGGAAACCGTACTGTGGCTCAGTACGTAGATGAGTTTAGTAAGTTAGCTCGCTATGCCCCTGATGATATGGCCACAGATGCCGCGAAGCAGGAGAAATTTATGGAAGGGTTGAATGATGAGATGAGCATGCAGTTGATGATTGCAACATTCGCCAACTAGCAGGAGTTGGTAGTCAGGGCTCTTATGATTGAAGGGAAGCAACAACAGATTGAGAGCCGCAAAAGGAAGTATGGACAAGGGAAGTACAATTAAGGAGCTCAGCAGAAGCCTCGATTTACCCCGAACTCGGGAGGATATACCCATAACCATGGAGGCCACACTCACAATGGAGGAAGTACGCATACCCACAGTGGACCCAAGAATGGAAACGGGAATGGAGCAGGCAGCAATCAGAACCGCTCTAACCTAGCCACACCCGCCAAGAAGGATCAAAGTCACATTGCCTGTTTCAAGTGCGGGAAGACTGGGCACTACGCCAATGATTGTCCGGAGTTGAAGAACGGAAATGGAAATGGAAGCGCTGGGAAGAAGCCCAACCCTTTCAACAGGGGACAAGTGAACCACGTGAACATGGAGGAGGTTGAAGAGCAGCCGGATGCAGTTATCGGTAAGTTTTTGGTTAATTCATTTACCGCTCTTGTTCTATTTGATACTGAAACATCGCATTCATACATTTCAAGGGGATTTGTGGACAAGTTTAAGTTACCCACCGTAGCCCTTAGGACACCCTTGTTAGTAAGCTCACCAGGTGCAGAGTATATGGCCAGCCGATGGTGCGATCGGATACCCTTAACCATTGGTAGCCATGTTTTCCCCTCAGACCTAATAATTTTGGAGTCACAGGGATTGGATGTGATACGGGGAATGGATTGGTTATCGAAGTATGGAGGAAATATTGACTGTGCTAGTAGGTCAATTCTACTCACCACCCCGGGGGAAAAGGATCAAGTATGTATCCAGGCATGCGCCGAGGAGAACCCAAGTAAATTCTCTCTCATGAGTTGTTCAGGAGGAAGTGCCTGTAGTGAAGGATTACCCAGATGTATTTCCAGAGGAGTTACCAGGCATGCCGCCAGATTGAGACATTGAGTTTTTGATAGAGTTATTGTCAGGCACCGGACCAATATCGAAGAGACCATACCGGATGCCCGCAAATGATCTGGAGGAGATTAAGAAGCATATTAAGGAGTTATTGGAGAAAGGTTACTTTCGACGAAGCTCGTCACCATGAGGAGCCCCAGTGCTCTTGGTTGAGAAGAAGAATGGATCATTAAGAATGGTTGTTGATTATCATGCGTTGAATGAAGTGACGATCAAGAACAAGTACCCACTGCCGATGATCAATGATCTGTTTGACCAGCTGCAAGGAGCTAAAGTATTCTCCAAGATCGATCTGCGTTCAGGATACCACCAGTTGAAGATCTGGGAACAGGATATACCTAAGACCGCCTTCACCACAAGGTACGGGCTATATGAGTATACGGTTATGTCATTTGGATTGACTAACGCCCCTGCCTATTTTATGAGCATGATGAACAAGGTATTCATGGAGTTCTTGTATAAGTTTGTTGTGGTGTTCATTGATGATATTTTGGTATACTCGAAGAATGAAGAGCAACACAAGGAGCATTTGCGATTAGTTCTCGAGAAGCTCAGAGAACATCAGTTATATGCCAAGTTCAGCAAGTGTGAGTTTTGCTTGAAGGAAGTTGGATTTCTTAGACACGTTATATCAGGAGAAGGTATAGCAGTGGATCCCACCAAGGTTCAGTCAGTCACTGAGTAGTTGGCACCCACCTCTGTTGGAGAGATCCACAGTTTTCTTGGACTCGCAGGATACTATCGGAGATTCATTGAGAATTTTTCCAAGATTGCAAAGCCTATGACGGCGTTGTTGAAGAAAGAGACTAAGTTCAAATGGACAGAAGAATGTGAAGCAAGTTTCCAGGAGTTGAAGAAACGTTTGGTTATAGCCCCAGTGCTGATTTTGCCAGATATACGCAAGGATTTCCAAGTGTATTGCGACGCATCTCGCTTAGGACTTGGAGGAGTACTTATGCAAGACGGAAGGGTTGTTTCATATGCCTCACGACAGCTTCGACCGCATGAGTTGAATTATGCCACACATGATTTGGAGTTAGCAGCCATAGTGCATGCGCTCAAGACCTGGAGGCATTTTCTTATTGGAAACAGTTGT
Source organism: Triticum aestivum (assembly GCF_018294505.1). Taxonomy (NCBI): domain Eukaryota; kingdom Viridiplantae; phylum Streptophyta; class Magnoliopsida; order Poales; family Poaceae; genus Triticum; species Triticum aestivum. The sequence goes on along the minus strand of NC_057808.1, from coordinate 389,609,806 downwards.
GATCTGTACACGGATCATAAGAGTTTGAAGTACATTTTCACGGAGAAGGAGCTGAACCTCAGGCAAAGGAGATGGTTGGTGCTCATAAAGGATTATGATATGAAGTTGCACTATCATCCAGGTAAGGCCAATGTCGTAGCAGACGCTTTGAGCTGGAAGAGTTACGCCAATACCCTCGTAAGCGGAGGATTGCCAAAGGAGTTAGTCGAGGATCTCAGGGAGCTTCGTTTGGAGATAGTCCCTAGAGGTTTTGTTGCAGCAATGGAGGTTCAGTCAACATTATTGGGAAAGATTCAAGAAGCCCAGAAGGATGACAAAGAAATTGTCGAGATAAAGGAGAGAATGAGCAAAGGAAAAGCCAAGGGTTTTCGTGAGGATGAGCACGACATCTTGTGGTTCGAGGATCATGTATATGTTCCCAATAATGCAGAGATCAGGAAGCTGATACTTCAGGAAGCTCATGACTCGCCCTACTCAATACACCCCGGAAACACCAAGATGTATTTGGATTTGAAGGAGCGTTTCTGGTGGACTGGAATGAAGAAAGATATTGCCGAGTATGTGGCCGTATGTGATGTATGTCAGAGAGTGAAGGCACAGCATCAGAAGCCAGCAGGATTACTGCAGCCTATGCCGATACCCGAATGGAAGTGGGACAAGCTTGGCATGGATTTCATCACCGGATTACCCAGGACCCGGTCAGGATATGATTCTATCTGGGTAGTAGTGGATCGTTTGACTAAAGTGGCTCACTTTATCCCAGTGAAGACCACCTATACAAGTGCAAAGTTGGCCAAGATATATATGACATCGTATGTCTACACGGAGTTCCGAGGACCATCGTATCAGATAGAGGAACACAGTTTACTTCAAAGTTTTGGCACCAGCTGCACCAGACTTTGGGTACCAGGCTAGAGTTTAGTACAACTTTTCATCCGCAGACAGATGGATAGATCGAGAGAGTGATTCAAATTCTGGAGGACATGTTGAGAGCTTGCGCACTAGATTATGGATCTAGTTGGGACGACAATTTACCCTACACGGAGTTCTCGTACAACAAGAGCTACCAGGCCAGTTTGAAGATGGCACCTTTCGAAGCTTTGTATGGAAGGAGGTGCAGAACACCGTTGATGTGGGATGAAGTTGGGGACCGTCAGTTGTTTGGACCGGATTTGATCAAAGAGTCAGAAGAGAAGGTTAAGCTGATTCGAGATAGACTGAAGGTAGCTCAGTCCAGGCAGAAGAGTTATGCAGATTCGAAACGCAAGGAGGTAGTCTATGAAGTCGGAGACAGAGCATATCTTCGTGTGTCACCTCTGCGAGGAATTAAACGCTTTGGAGTAAAGGGAAAGTTAGCCCCGAGATTTGTAGGACCATACCGAGTTTTGGAACGTATGGGAGAGGTAGCCTACAAGTTGGAGATACCCGAAAGACTGTCAGGAGTTCATGATGTGTTTCACATTTCCCAGTTGAAGAAGTGCCATGCTGAAATGGCCGATATCTCTCTGAGAGATATAGTGCCCCTGGAAGCAATTCAGTTGGATAGTGATCTGACCTATGAGGAGAAACCAATCAAGATTCTCGTGTTTGCCAGCCGAGTTACACGCAGCAAGGTTATCAAGTTTTGCAAAGTTCAGTGGAGCCACCGTACCGAGGATGAAGCCACCTGGGAACGAGAAGATGATCTACGCAAGGGCCACCCACACCTATTTTCTATCCAACCCGAATCTCGAGGGCGAGATTCATCTTAAGGGGGGTAGGTTTGTAACATCCCAAATTTTCAATTTGGAATGTTATAAATAGGTCGTTCATGCATATCAAATTTTATTGCATTTTTGTTTTGCAATCCTAGACATTCTAAGCAACTCAAGGACCCACGGAGAGAGTTGGGGATTTCACGATTTTCATATTTGAATCTTTCTCAAATATCGAAACAAGGATCATTCTTGGTTTTAATTATTTTTCTCTTCGAAAATATTTCATATTAAAATATATGAGAGGAGATAATATGACTTCTCCAAAATAAAAGAAATATTGGAGGAAAAATGTTAAAATCAAATAAATAATTTTATTTGGATTTTATGCTATTTTATTTGAATTAGGAAGAATATGCGTTTTTCAAAATTGCTTTTGAGGCCCAAATAAATGTTCACTTTGTCCGCAATATTATTAGAGGACCGTGAAAATTTATTTCAGAATTTTTAGACTCCACGTAGTATTTCTTTTATTAGTTTTTCCGCGTCAGGATTACTTTAAAAAAAAGTGAACCGACCTAAACGGGCCGTGGCCGACCCGGACTCCGCCGCCGCCCAGGCTTTATAAGCCGGCCCCCCTACCCCGCAGCCCACCACGCCGCCAGCCCACGCCGCCGCCCAAACCCTAGCCGCCCCGCCTCGATCCGTGTGCCACGCCGCCGCCGCCGCCGGAGTTGCCATGTTTTTTTATTTTTTAGGTAAACCCTAGATCTAGATCTAGATCTAGATCCGTTTTTTTAGTTTTTCCCGGTTTAGTTTATTAGATCGGTTTTCGTCGGTTTATTTATTTAGCGGACGTTCGTCCGTACGTTCGTTTTAATGAAGGCTGCTCGTCAGTTAGCCGCAGACAGCCAACGTTTGTTCGTTGGCTTGTTCGTCTCGTTTTATTTTCCAGGGTTTTTCCGCTATTATTTTCGATCGCGATTTCTGCCCTGATCTTCGTTTTAGTTTGTATTTTCGCTCGTTTATCCAAATCAGGTGATACAAGCGCCTAGATCTTCGTCTCGAAGCCCTCTTTCTGTTTAACCAACTTGAACAAGATTTTGATACTGTAAAATTTGATTTTAGTCCAGATTAGTAAACGGATCTTGTTTCTTTCGTAGTTTGAGTTTCGTTGCTCCGTTTGATTTGATTCTTTTTGCAAACCGGAGTTCTTCAGTTGAACTTTCTGGTTATATCTTCTTATTTGAGTTTTACCCGTGCATCTTTGTTGGAGTGCTTATGTATGCTATTTTTTGTTTGCGATAGAATTCCCGGAGTGCGAAGCGTGCCACTACGAGTCACTGGGTTTTGCGGATCGTCAGCAAGGCAAGTAACACATTGATCATACTCTTTTCATACCTAGTTTTTATGCATTAGTTCAATCCTCAAACACTGCATGATTAGGATGTGATTAACTTGTGGGTATTGGGAAGTAGATGATGAGGTAGAACCTATTACCTGTTTTATTATCAAACCCTTGGGAGTTACTTTTACGTTATGCTTATATTGCTATGCTATGCTCATAGACGTGGATTGGGTTTGAGTGTATCCATGACAGATATGAGATTGTTTATTTAATGGTTTAACTTAAGGTGGCAACTTTAATACACATCTGGGTGGATTGTTGGTTTAGGGCACCTGGGGTTATACCAGTGTTGTCCTAGGAGATCTCGGGGTTATACTGTGTGATCCTCCTATGGTCCGCCACCCAGGCTCAAAGGGATCATAAGATTATTCATGCTAGAAACTTCCGTGTGCAGCCACAAGCTATTATGGGCTCTAGCATAGTTGAGTATATTGCATGACCTCTTCCAGTGGTAGACTAGCAGATGTAGGGGATGTAGGTTGGTACTGTCTACCCGGGGTTAGAGTTAATGCTTCTGAAAGACTATGTCTCGGTCATCCGTTTCTCAAACACCATGTAGTGCGAGAAATCCAGCGGAGGAGATCGAGTCTTGTGGGGAAAAGTGTGCAAACCTATGCAGAGTGTATAAACTAATCATGGTTAGCCGTGTCCCCGGTTATGGATAACTGGAGTATCTGGTACTTGAATTATTGATTTGATCTCATCGCTCAAAATTAATTTTTTTTGGGTTGATAATTACTTTTTAATTGGGATTGAGATGGGGGTACCATTCTCAATGTTTCAACCACCATGATAGTTAAATAAAATATATTCCTTTGCTGTAGGGAAAAATTGGCTTTTCGCAAAACATTATAACCATAGAGCCTCCACCAGCCATATTTGCATGTAGTAATAGCATTTATCTGTTAATTGCTCTACTGTCCTATATTGCCAGCATATTCTATGTCCTGACCCGTTTTCGGGCTGCAACATATCATGTTGCAGACTTTTCAGACGACGAGTAAGGTGCTATAGGTCGTTGTCGTTCACTCAGCTATGCCGTTGGAGTTGATGGACTCACTTTATCTTCCAAGCCTTCCGTTGTTATCTTATTTAGATGGCCTTAAGCCATATTTATTGTAATAAGTTCTCTTTTGAGACATTCGATGTAATAAGTGTGTGATTGCTACTCTGTTATAAATCCTCTGAGTACTGTGTGTGTCAGCATTACCGATCCAGGGATGACACTGAACACAGAGAGAAGAAGCCATCTAGCTAATAACTATGGACCCGAAGGTCTGAGGTAAACTACTCACACATCATCGAAGAGGCTATGGTGTTGATGTAGAAGCCCTCCATGATCGATTCCCCCTCCGACGAAGCGCCGAAAAAGGCCCCAAGATGGGATCTCACGGGTACAGAAGGTTGTGACGGTGGAAATAGGGTTTCGTGGTGCTCCTGGATGTTTTCGGGGTATATGGGTATATATAGGAGGAAGAAATAGGTCGGTGGAGCTGCGAGGGGCCCACGAGGGTGGGGGCGCGCACAGGGGGGCAGGCGCGCCTCCCTGCCTCGTGGCCTCCTTGCTTCTTTCTTGACGTCCACTCCAAGTCCTCTGGATCATGTTTGTTCCAAAAATCACTCTCCCGAAGGTTTCATTCCGTTTGGATTCCGTTTGATATTCCTTTTCTGCGAAACACTGAAATAGGCAAAAAAAACAGCAATTTGCACTGGGCCTTGGGTTAGTAGGTTAGTCCCAAAAATAATATAAAAGTGTATAATAAAGCCCATTAAACATCCAAAACAGAATATATAATGGGACAATTGCATTTTTACCCCTAGTTGGTTCCTACCCACGGGTTTTGCCCTTACTTTTCGAGCTTGCTCAGTTTTGCCCTTACTTTTTCCGTCGAGGTCCCTCCAATGCCCTTTGACCGTTTGACCAAAACTTTCAAAATTCATAGCTAATTCGTATGAACTCGGAAAAATGCAAATAAGATATCAAAATGTGTGGATAAACATTACCTTTATGTGCATATCATTTGCATTCAGGACAAAAGCAAGCTTTAAACTACCTGAGGTAATTAATATTATTAACGTTATTAAAAATAAAAAGGTATAAACAATATTTTTTTCATGAATAAAAATTACATGCAAATGTAGGTGATGTTTTCTGAACATCCTAATATCTTATTTGCATTTTTCTGAGTTTGTATGAACTTGTTATGAAGTTTCCAAATAATGGTCAAAGTCATTAGAACATTCTTAACAAGATGATACGAACTCAGAAAAATGCAAATAAGATATCTGGATGTTCAGAAAACATCACCTACATTTGCATGTATTTTTTATTCATGAAAAAAATATTATTTATACCTTTTTATTTTTGATAATGTTAATAACATTAATTACCTCAGGTAGTTTAAAGGGTGCTTTTGTCCTGAATGCAAATAATATGCACATAAAGGTAATGTTTATCTGAACATTTTGATATCTTATTTGCATTTTTCCGAGTTCATATGAATTAGTTATGAATTTTCAAATTTTCTGTCAAACGGTCAAAGGGCATTCGAGGGACCTCGACGGAAAAAGTAAGGGCAAAACTAAGCAAGCTCGAAAAGTAAGGGCAAAACCCATGGGTAGGAACCAACTAGGGGTAAAAATGCAATTGTCCCATATATAATAGCATGGAACAATCAAAAATTATACATACGTCGGAGACGTATCATAATGCACCTGCTACCTTTCAAAGATGTATGACTGCTATATTCTCTGACTTTTGTGAAAAGATTGTTGAGGTTTTCATGGATGATTTCTCCGTTTATGGAACTTCTTTTGATGATTGCTTAAGCAACCTTGATCGAGTTTTGCAGAGATGTGAAGAAACTAATCTTGTCTTGAATTGGGAGAAGTACCACTTTATGGTTAATGAAGGTATTGTCTTGGGACATAAAATTTCTGAAAGAGGTATTGAAGTTGATAAAGCTAAAGTTGATGCTATTGAAAAGATGTCGTGTCCTAAGGACATTAAAGGTATAAGAAGTTTCCTTAGTCATGCCGGTTTTTATAGGAGGTTCATTAAAGACTTCTCAAAAATTTCTAGGCCTCTGACTAATCTCTTGCAAAAAGATGTTCCTTATGTCTTTCATGATGATTGTGTACAAGCATTTGAAATACTTAAGAAACCTTGATTTCTGCACCTATTGTTAAGCCACCTGATTGGAATTTACCCTTTGAAATTATGTGTGATGCTAGTGATTATGTTGTAGGTGTTGTTCTAGGACAAAGAGTTGATAAGAAATTAAATGTTATCCAATATGCTAGTAAAACTCTAGAGAGTGCCCAGAGAAATTATGCTACTACTGAAAAGGAATTTTTAGTAGTTGTATTTGCTTGTGATAAGTTCAGACCTTATATTGTTGATTCTAAAGTAACTATTTACACTGATCATGCTGCTACTAAATACCTTATGGAAAAGAAAGATGCTAAACCTAGACTTATTAGATGGGTTCTCTTGCTACAAGAATTTGATTTGCATATTATTGATAGAAAGGGAGCTGAGAACCCCGTTGCAGACAACTTGTCTAGGTTAGAATGTTCTTGATGACCCACTACCTATTGATGATAGCCTCCCTGATGAACAATTAGCTGTCATAAATGCTTCTCGTATTGCTCCATGGTATGTTGATTATGCTAATTACATTGTTGCTAAATTTATAACACCTAGTTTCACATACCAGCAAAAGAAAAAGTTTTCTATGATTTAAGACATTACTTCTGGGATGACCCACACCTTTATAAAGAAGGAGTAGATGGTGTTATTAGACGTTGTGTACATGAGCATGAACAGGAACAGATCCTACGCAAGTGTCACTCCGAGGCTTATGGAGGACACCACGCTGGAGATAGAACTGCACATAAGGTATTGCAGTCCGGTTTTTATTGGCCTACTCTCTTCAAAGATGCCCGTAAGTTTGTCTTGTCTTGTGATGAATGTCAAAGAATTGGTAATATTAGTAGACATCAAGAAATGCCTGTGAATTATTCACTTGTTATTGAACCATTTAATGTTTGGGGCTTTGATTATATGGGACCGTTTCCTTCCTCTAATGGGTATACACATATTTTAGTTGGCGTTGATTACGTTACTAAGTGGGTAGAAGCTATTCCAACTAGTAGTGTTGGTCATAACACCTCTATTAAGATGCTTAAAGAAGTTATTTTTCCGAGATTTGGAGTCCCTAGATACTTAATGACTGATGGTGGTTCACATTTTATTCATGGTGCTTTTCGTAAAATGCTTGCTAAGTATGATGTTAATCATAGAATCTCATCTCCATACCACCCACAGTCTAGTGGTCAAGTAGAATTGAGTAATAGAGAGATTAAATTAATTTTGCAAAAGACTGTTAATAGATCTATAAAGAATTGGTCCAAGAAACTTGATGATGCATTATGGGCCTACAGAACTGCATATAAAAATCCTATGGGTATGTCTCCATATAAAATGGTTTATGGAAAAGCATGTCACTTACCTCTCGAACTAGAACATAAGGCATATTGGGCCATTAAAGAGCTCAATTATGATTTCAAACTTGCCGGTGAGAAGAGACTATTTGACATTAGGTCACTTGATGAGTGGAGAACCCAAGCTTATGAGCATGCCAAACTGTTTAAAGAAAAAGTTAAAAGATGGCATGACAAAAGGATACAAAAGCGTGAGTTTAATGTAGGTGATTATGTTTTGCTATACAACTCTCGTTTAAGATTTTTTGCAGGAAAACTCCTCTCTAAATGGGAAGGTCCTTACGTTATCGAGGAGGTCTATCATTCCTGTGCCATAAAAATCAACAACTTCGAAGGCACAAATCCGAAGGTGGTGAACGGTCAAAGAATCAAACATTATATCTCAGGTAATCCCATAAATGTTGAAACTAATGTTATTGAAACCGTAACCCCGGAGGAATACATAAGGGACACTTTCCAGAACGTTTCAGACTCCGAAAAGGAATAGGTATGTGGTACGGTAAGTAAACCGACTCCAGAACTGTTCTAATAGCAATTTTTCTCCGTTTTGGAATATTTAAGAAAATAGGAAGTAGTTCAGGAAGGACACGAGGCATCCACGAGGGTGGAGGGCGCGCCCTACCCCCTGGGCGCGCCCCTTGCCTCGTGGGCACCTCGTGTGCTCTCCGGACTCCGTTTTCTTGCACGATACTTCTTTTGGTCGGTAAAAATTCATTATATAATCTCCCGAAGGTTTTGACCACCGCACCACGACACAATCCTCTGTTTTTGAGTTTTTGTTTTGAGATGTCTCTGCTACAGATTTAGAGCAAGATGTCATCTCAAGACTCCGACGGAGAGAGCTATGTCTCACATCTCATTGCTGGCCCAAAGACCTATGGGGACCTATCTCCTTATGGTCGAACTACAGATGATGAGGAGGATGCTCATTTGATGAGGATCGATGATTCAAGTTCGGAGGAGGAGGATGTTCCTCTACCTCAACCTGGGAATATGCACGTGAAGTTCAAGAAGTCTAGCCTCCCTAAGAGGGCTAGCTGGTCTAATAACCGATCTATTCCTTCTCGTTTTCGGTAGAAAAGCAAAGGAGATTTATGCGACAAGATCTTGAAGCTGGAGTTGGAGGTCGATGATTTAAAGGAGGAAATTTCTCTCCTCAACTACAATATGAAAAACCTAAAGGCACAATTGTCATCACCACCACCATCTTCGTCACCACCAAAGAAGAACTGAGTATCGGGTATGGGCACTCCCCTTGGCAACTGCCAAGCTTGGGGGAGGTGCCCCGGTATCGTATCGCCATCACACTTCTATCTTTACAGTTTTTCTTAGTTCGATCCTTTTGGTTATATCTTGATCTAGTAGAATAAAGTTTTAGTATGATCTAGTTTTGAGTTTTGCTTTATGATCCTTCTATGTAATTGAGTCCGTGAGCTATATATAATAAAGATTAGTTTTGAGTCGAGGGCTTGGTTACCTTGCTATGGTCTTGAGGGAATAGAAGAAAGAATAAAAAGAATTAAAGAGATCATATTGATCTTATGGAGAGTAATGACTTCACATATAAAAGAGTATGATGAATAAAAGTTGTTGAGAGTTGACAAACATAGTTTTGGTCATCGTTGCAATTAATAGGAAGTAATAAAGAAAGAGAGGTTTTCACATATAAATATACTATCTTGGACATCTTTTATGATTGTGAGCACTCATTAAATATGACATGCTAAAAAGTTGATGTTGGACAAGAAAGACAACGTAATGGGTTATGTTTTCTTATATCCGAAATAAAGTATATTGGCATGGATCATCCAACATGTTGAGCTTGCCTTTCCCCCTCAGGCTAGCCGAAATTCTTTGCACCAAGTAGAGATACTACTTGTGCTTCTGAATATCCTTAAAACCCGGTTATGCCATGAGAGTCCACCGTATCTAACTACGGATTGAGTAAGATCCTTCAAGTAAGTTGTCATTGTTGCATGCAATAAAAATTGCTCTCTAAATATGTATGATCTATTAGTGTGGAGAACATAAGCTTTATATGATCTTGTGATATGGAAGTAATAAAAGCGACGGACTGCATAATAAAGGTCCCTATCATAAGTGGCAATATAAAGTGACATTCTTTCGCATAAAGATTTTGTGCATCCAACCATAAAAGCACATGACAACCTCTGCTTCCCTCTGCGAAGGGCCTATCTTTTATTCTTGTCTTATACCTTATACAAGAGTCATGGTGATCTTCACCTTTCCTTTTTTAATTTTATCCTTTGGCAAGCACATTGTGTTGGAGAGATCCT